>NW_027195284.1:137500-237841 GCF_038502225.1 Cherax quadricarinatus
CCTACACATCCTTCCCGGGGCCTCGGTCACCTACACATCCTTCCCGGGGCCTCGGTCACCTACGCATCCTTCCCGGGGCCTCGGTCACCTTCACATCCTTCCCGGGGCCTCGGTCACCTTCAAATCCTTCCCGGGGCCTCGGTCACCTACACATCCTTCCCGGGGCCTCGATCTCCTACATACCCTTCCCGGGGCCTCGGTCACCTACACATCCTTCCCGGGGCCTCGGTCACCTACACATCCTTCCCGGGGCCTCGGTCACCTTCACATCCTTCCCGGGGCATCGGTCACCTTCACATCCTTCCCGGGGCCTCGGTCACCTACACATCCTTCCCGGGGCCTCGATCTCCTACATACCCTTCCCGGGGCCTCGGTCACCTACACATCCTTCCCGGGGCCTCGGTCACCTACACATCCTTCCCGGGGCCTCGGTCTCCTACACATCCTTCCCGGGGCCTCGGTCACCTACACATCCTTCCCGGGGCCTCGGTCACCTTCACATCCTTCCCGGGGCCTCGGTCACCTACACATCCTTCCCGGGGCCTCGGTCACCTACACATCCTTCCCGGGGCCTCGGTCACCTACACATCCTTCCCGGGGCCTCAGTCACCTTCACATTCTTCCCGGGGCCTCGATCTCCTACATTCCCTTCCCGGGGCCTCGGTCACCTTCACATCCTTCCCAGGGCCTCGGTCACCTACACATCCTTCCCGGGGCCTCGGTCACCTTCACATCCTTCCCGGGGCCTCGGTCACCTACACATCCTTCCCGGGGCCTCGGTCACCTACACATCCTTCCCGGGGCCTCGGTCACCTTCACATCCTTCCCGGAGCCTCGGTCACCTTCACATCCTTCCCGGGGCCTCGGTCACCTACACATCCTTCCCGGGGCCTCGGTCACCTTCACATCCTTCCCGGGGCCTCGGTCGCCTACACACCCTTCCCGGGGCCTCGGTCACCTACACACCCTTCCCGGGGCCTCGGTCACCTACACATCCTTCCTGGGGACTCGGTAACCTACACACCCTTCCCGGGGCCTCGGTCACCTACACATCCTTCCCCGGGCCTCGGTCACCTACACATCCTTCCCGGGGCCTCGGTCACCTACACATCCTTCCAGGGGCCTCGGTCACCTACACATCCTTCCCAGGGCCTCGGTCACCTACACATCCTTCCCGGGGCCTCGGTCACCTTCACATCCTTCCCGTGGCCTCGGTCACCTACACACCCTTCCCGGGGCCTCGGTCACCTACACACCCTTCCCGGGGCCTCGGTCACCTACACATCCTTCCCGGGGCCTCGGTCACCTACACACCCTTCCCGGGGCCTCGGTCACCAACACATCCTTCCCTGGGCCTCGGTCACCTACACATCCTTCCCGGGGCCTCGGTCACCAACACATCCTTCCCGGGGCCTCGGTCACCTACACATCCTTCCCGGGGCCTCGGTCACCTACACACCCTTGCAGGGCCCTCGGTCATCTACACACCCTTCCCAGGGCCTCGGTCACCTACACACCCTTACCAGGGCCTCAGTTACCTACACACCCTTCCCGGGGCCTCGGTCACCCACACCCTTCCCGGGGCCTCGGTCTCCTACATACCCTTCCCGGGGCGTCGGTCACCTACACACCCTTCGGAGGGCCTCGGTCACCTACACACTCTTCCCGGGGCCTCGGTCACCTACACACCCTTCCCGGGGACTAGGTCACCTACACACCCTTAACAGGGCCTAGGTTACCTACACACCCTTCCCGGGGACTAGGTCACCTACACACCCTTAACAGGGCCTAGGTTACCTACACACCCTTCCCGGGGCCTCAGTCACCTTCACAACCTTCCGGGGCCTCGGAAGGTTGTGTAATGTGACTGTAATGAGTAAAGCTTAGGTTTACTCATATAAACACTTAAACCTTTATATGCTTTCACATCTCGTTCATTATATCTTCAACATTTGCCACATTCCTCTCCTGTCCAACCTTATCAAATGTCTTTTCTAATTCTATACGTGCAGCTCCCTTATTTACTTATATAATTTAAACAACTCCTATTTTGAAATTAAAACTCTTCACGATGTTTCGGTTTGTTCCAAACCATTATCAAGTATAGATAATTATTTAGAGCACGGCGTCAAGTCGTTTAAAATTTTGGCTTAAATGTACGAGTTATTTCCAGTATTGCAAGTGTTTCTTTTAGTAAAGAGTCACAAAACCGTAATAACACGATTGCCATCAAACCAGAGAACAGGTGGGATTTGAACCCATGGCGGGTAAGTGCTCAAATTCCAGGCCAGTAAGCCAGTGGCTTTATTATAAACACTTGATCCAAACATCCCTTTGTAAATCTGGACAAATCTTAGTTAATCGTACTTTGTTTCTAAAATCTTTCAACCACAAGTCTCCTCTAAAAATTGTCTGGTATGCCAGATTTATTCTTCTATTGCTTTTATTCCTTGTTGCCGTTTACGCTGGAACTGGTAAATGGAATGCCTTTACTTTAAGACTTTTATTTTTTTGTCTAAAATGAAAATAACAAACTTTCATTACACCATTATAAGGATAAAAAGTATTTCAGAGGGGATGGGGTGTTGAAACCTGTGAACACCAAACACAGCATCTCCTCAAAGAGGGACTTGACTTCTCAAGTGGGTCCTAAGACAGTCCACTGCTGGACTGTGTCTGTATAATAACATGCGTTTGTCTCTCCTGGTATACTTTAAATTTTCATTGCTAATAATTAAATGCATTAGAAATTTATTCTCCTCACTGCACTGACGTGGAGGAGGCTGGGGATACCTTTTTCAGATCCAGCAGTAATCAAGATGCATCTGAGTAGTAGGTGTTGTGGTTATAAATTTTTATTATTTTGTGAAGTAATAAACCTGTACGTGTCATTCAGCTAATGGAGTGGTGGAAGCTCGATCCTTCGGACGGTAAACGCAAGAAAGATTGATATTCTCTGGTTTACACATACACAAAACCATGTTCTTAAACTTTACTTTCCATAGGAAAGCTCTGAGGAAACTTGAGAATAAAGTACGTAATCTAAAGATGAAAATAAACAGCTGCTGATCGACGCCACAGACTGATAGATGGAGACATGTGGTAGTAGTGATTTATTTATAAAAAATAGGAAATTATCTCCTGACGCAGGTATTTGTGTCAGGTGATTCAGTGGTAAATCACAGGCTGGCGTAACGGAGATAAGTTTTCCACCACATATACATTATGCCATCACTACACGTTCTGGAAAATATTCTACCATAATGCTGACATCAAAATTGTGATTAATACTAAATCATGTCTAATATAAGGCGTCGTGTTTCTGACAAAATAGGTCAGTAATGGACTCAGTAGCTGGGCAGATAATACCAAAACCATAAAGTCTACAGGTATCAGTGAGGGGTTTCAGATGTTAGCATATGAAAGGAGAATATATCTTATCTATGTTAATATGTGTGGAGAAAAACCAGCCACTTTAGTGAAAGATTAAAGGAAGATTAAAAACAAAATTTACATCAGAATAAAACATTACAGTATTAAATAAACTTCCAACAAGATTACTGGAGGGGGAAAAAGACCTACCAAATATTATACCTCTACTGAGCAAACATATTACGGGGAAGTGGAAAAACCACAGTTGAGAAGGAAAATAATTTCAGGGGAAACAAACATGTTTGCAGTGTCAGGTTTAATGTGTATCGACCACACGAAGGGTATTGCGGCCGCAATCCAGTTATACATTAACTTGAAAGGTATTTTACAATGTAATGTCGTAAATGTTTAGTGCCTTTTTACAAGAGTAATATATGCCTCTTAGTGCACACTGCATGTCTTCCCGAAGTAAACAAATCAGGGATCGTAGCTTGAAAAGCAATGGTACTTTTGCCTGATAAACAAATCAAATGCACAATAAATCTCTGAAATCTGTCTGAAAGTCAACAAAATATAATTAATACTAAATAATGCTAAATGAATATAGATTTATCTAAGATATCCTTTGTAAAATTATGATAAGTTAAATTATGTTTATTATAGCGAGGATTGATGAGATGTCATGCAGTCTGCATGGAAAGTGTCCTGGGTGTCAACGTCCCCGCAGCCCCGTCCATGACCAGGCCTCGCTGACAGTTTGTTTTGGTCCAATAAATGGACAAAAGCAGAGCTTTAACTCTTTTGAAGAGGAAACTTTATGATTTCCAGACATTCCGTGAACAGCAAGGTTGTGGCACTTGCGTGTGGCTGTGTCCTGCTTGCACCAACACTTGCTTCATTATACCAGCCACAAGGAGACCTGGTCTAGCCCCTGGCAGCAGGGAACAATAACCACCTAACCAACAACAGCTATAAAAGAGATGCAATTTTTTCCCCTAAGGTATACAAAATAATTTAAATTTTAGATTCATAGACAGTGTTAGACGAGTTGTTCAAAAATACATAATACTTGCAGTGGTGTATGTATAATACATATTAAATGGTAGGTAATGTACGCATGTATAATACATATTAACTGGTAGGTGATGTACATATGTATAATACTTATTAACTAGTAGGAAAATTGATATAAATAAGAGATCATTTTAACAAAAAAATGTCGAATTTAATATAGCTTTCAAACTTTTGTGGAATGATTGAGTTCTACGCTTGATTGACTCTTCAAATGTTCACGTGATACGAACTGTGTATTCACATAATAGATACAAATAAGTTTATCCAAGCTCACACAAGTTTATTTTAAGCTTAGGGGAAATTACGTGTCCAATAATGATTAAGCATGTAAAAACATCAGTTTACATGAATCAATTCAGTCTTAATACACAGATTACTTTAGTCTGGTCGAGTGGGATTAAAGGCTTAACGCATATTAATATACGAGCACAAATATACACACAACATCCACAAAAAGGCTTGAATATGGAGAAAGCAAATTAATTATATTTATATTTGATAGTTTTTCATAAAATACTTACAGTATACATATTACTACATCAATGTAATTTTCAGTGATAACATTTAAGGATAAAGTAACCTATGTTTGGTTTCAAGACGAAGTACGAAAGCAATCAGACATGTCAGTTGTATATATGATTTCAAGAAAATACAAGATGCATCATCTGTCGCTATGAGGACAAGAGATATTTCCCGTTTCTGATAACTTTAGTTTACAAACTTTGAGAGTTTTAGCTCGATACCCAAGAAAGACCTTAAAAGTTGTGTATAAATCCACTAAACAGACCGAGGAATTGTACTTTAACCAGCTCAATAGGCCCAGGAGCTCGAACATAACCCAATCATACATTGGTACAGTTTGATATTCGCACATGGACTTGTAAACATAAAGAAGAAAAAGGCCCAATACCTTGACTGGAACAATACTCAAATAACCTTCACAAATAACTATTTGTACTTCTCCATGGTACAGGTTGAACTGAAACTTCGTCACAACTTCTCTTTCCTGTGTACAGGTTATTTGTGTACATGTAAAGATATCTTCCGACGGCTCTGAATCTAACTTAACTTCATCAAGAAGGTGTTGAGTTACATCTTAACACAGGGTGTTGAGTTACATCTTAACACAGGGTGTTGAGTTACATCTTAACACAGGGTGTTGAGTTACATCTTAACACAGGGTGTTGAGTTACATCTTAACACAGGGTGTTGAGTTACATCTTAACACAGGGTGTTGAGTTACATCTTAACACAGGGTGTTGAGTTACATCTTAACACAGAATGTTGAGTTACATCTTAACACAGAATGTTGAGTTACACAGGGTGTTGAGTTACATCTTAACATCTTAGGGTGTTGAGTTACATCTTAACACAGGGTGTTGAGTTACATCTTAACAAGGGTGTTGAACTGCATCTTAATAGAGGGTGTTAAGTTGTAATTCTATATTTCCTTGAGAAGCCCAGCAGCTAAAATTCAACCCTGTCTAACACTGTTTAATATTTGAAATCGGAAGACATTCGGAATATATCTTAATGTTTCACAAAAATGATCTCATTTACACTCTTGAGGCCTAAACGATGCAACACAACCCTCTTTAACACTTCTAAAAGTTTAGATCAATCGGCCAAGAGATCGCAAAGACATATTTGAAGAGGCTTATGACGCTGGAGAGCAAACTTCTCAGATGATGCCAATGACATCAGGAGAGGGACCTGGAGCAGGAGCTCAACGCCTTCAAAAACCCCAGCAGCTGGAGCTCAATCCTGCCATACACAATTTAAATTTGAGTTAAGCTGGAATATTCATTATGAAGAAACTTAAAATTTATTTCACAGAATACACAATCAACACAAAAAGCACACGCAACTCAGCCACATTTTTTCTAGTAAATATTTTTTGAAACATCCGGAATATGCTGCTGTTTTACTCTTATTCCTCTGAAGATGTGTAAGTACACGAAAGCTCTCAGGTTTTATTTCCTCTTTCCACTGTGGTATTTTTATTCATATTTGCAGTCACACATTTTATTGTGATTTCATCCTTATATATACAAAAATAGCTGACCACATACCGATTTAAAGCGCCAAGTAGTGCACCTCTGGGGGAATATAGCGATAAACATCGCTCAAGGGAGTGTTAGTGTAACCACCTTGAAGTGCAAACTAAGAAAAAGAACTTGACTCACGAAATCGCAATGACACGATTGCAAACAAATCATACCACAGGCGGGATAGAACCCGCGATCAGAGAGTCTCAAAACTCCAGACCGTCTGGAATTTTGAGACTCTCTGATCGCGGGTTCTATTCCCGCCAGTGGTATGGTTTGTTAAGGAAAAGAAGAATTAGACACATGTGAAGCATCTGGGAATCTTTACTTGTAGACTTTTCTACATCCAGTGCTTTTATCAATACATCACATGGGCATAATCTGAAAACTGGAAATATATACAGAAGACAGAGGAAAGCGAGGTAATCAGTCCCTCAGCCTAGGAGCAGGTGATTAGCACCGTAGTCTATGAAATTGTCGGCTTTGTATACCACTGATATTCACACTAAGAGGCTGACCTTTACGAAGTTCTGGACTTTTTTTTTTCATTCTTCCATACGATGTTTTAGAAAGTCTCGGCTCTAACAAGCGAAAGTTAATGAGCGAAAGTTTGAATTAACCTTAATTTTCTGTAACTTTTGTACGTATTTAATAAGAAAAATTCTTACCGATGAAGAAAAAAATACGAAAATTTATATTGTAAGGTATGTAAGAGAATATAGATTATGTAGCATATGTAAGGATATGCTTTTTGAGGATGTTCTGATTAAATTTTTAACTTTTACAATAGCCGGGTTACGCAAAAGAAGAAACTCATTCACCATCACTCATTCAATAGCCGTTTAATCTGAAGTACTGAAGCATCACAATTTAAATGATCTTACGAACCACACTGCATCTTTTCGAGTGAATACAGTGAGCTTCCATTTTCAGAAGTCTAATTTGGTGTTTCTAAATCCCTTCATAAACGTTGCTTACACTCCACCAGTATATCAGGTCCCCAAAAATCACTTGTGTCCTCTAGCTTGTCCTCCCACTTTTCTAGATTTATTTTATTTTTCCTTATGCATTAAAGTAACATGGTTTTTAATTCACATTGTATTATCAATAAGCCTAATATTGCCGAACATATCTTATTTCATCTGAATTTTCTTTTATCAGACCAGCTGTCTCCCACAAAGAAAGGACGACCCCCCCCCCAACCTAAAAAAAATCATTAAGTGACTTTAGTAAGTAATATTCACCATAAAGAAAATATAGTAACTAGCGAGGTATTCACACTGAGTCGCACTAAGTTACAACAATGTATTTACTCTCTGGCAAAACCAGCGTTGCTTGTTTCTTGTTCCTTGCTTCTTCCTGGAGGTTATTTTCCTCTTCCTTGTTCTGAAAATGAATCTATAACCTCTTAGGTGCTGCACTTCCTTCCTGTCACCTAAAGGACAGGAGCTAGCGAAATCATTTTTTATTTTTCGTCCAATTTCAATGAAATTTTTACAGTGATTTAATCAGCATTTGAAGCCTACACACTCTGTTTGTAGTGACTTTTTGCCTTAAAAGATAGATAGAAAAAAATAGTTTTATGCCTTGTTCTACAGGGCATAAAACTCTCTCTTATCTACAAAATTGGTAAGATGTACAATACTCTAGTTGACATCAGGTGAAAGATAAGGTCTAGGTAATCTTAGTACAAACGCATAATAAAAATGCTGAAGTTTATTCATTTTTTAATGATTTTTTTATTTTTTGGGGAGAAAAAATCAATAAAAACAAAGCAGTAAAAAATATCGCAAATCCCCTTTACATGCTAGTAGAACCATCATTACTCAATAACATGTGCAAAAATCATGACACTCCTGTAAATACTTTTCGCCAACAATGAAAATGTTAATAACTTAATTCTGAGTTATACATATAATTTGCTTCCTGTAAAAGTCTACGGTCAACACGCGCCACATTTCACTGTGTAGCGAACCTCCAACACATGTTGACAGCCCACACGTGACTTAGATTTTATCACTCTCTGAATTTGAATGGAGTCCTCAGAAAAGTTGCACTGCAGTGTATTTAGAATGAAACAATCATAAAAATCGTAATATTTGGAGGAAAAAAAAAACACATGAATTGCCATCATGTCTGTTTGATGATATCAACAACAAAAAAATTGCATTTTTGGAAAAACATACTTAGAAATATGATAGAAACAAGCTAATTACATCAACTTGTTGCCAAAATTATGCACTATTTTTCGGTAAGTAAACATTTTTTTCCATAATTTTTCAATTTTTCTTTTATCACTCAAAAACCACTTGCCACTCGTCCTTCACTTGCAGAACTGCTGCTCAAATTTCAGAGAATCCATCATTAATCCTTCAAAAATACAAGCACAAGATACCCAGATATTGCAATATGTCTAGGTGTTGCAGTGAATTTATTCATCAAAATGATTTGTGTAATATTTTAGTCTGTAAGTAATGGAACCCAGAAAGGTGCTGAATTCTCCATGTTACTCCCTTTAGGAAAATAAAGGAATAAAAAAATAATATAAATAATTAATATTCAAAAAAGTATTTAAAAATTGAGAAAAAAATATACAAGTTGTTGCGGCCCCCTACCAAACTAGTGGTTAAATGGTTAACCTGCCGGCCGGCAGTACCACTGGGTACGTCATCAAACCCATTGTGGGGACCGCTGAGCCGGCCTTAGAGCAGTAAGTACCTGAACACCTCACGGTACGCATCGAAGCAGTAGTTACCAGAACGCCCAATGGTACACATCTACTGGCAGTAGAGATTATTCTACTGGCTTCTACTGATTTTAGAAGAGCCGCTCACTGCAGCTCACTGAGTCTGATGGCCTCGGTTACTTGACGGCCGCACTAAGTGAGCTTGCAGCATGGTGTTCTGCTAGTAATTCATTGGACCACCTTGCGGTGTGTCTTGAAGGCGGTAGATAGTACTCACCAGACCATCTTACGGTGTACTTCTACCGGCCTTAGAGAGTATTTACAGGACTACCAGTGATGTCTGCGGACTCACCGCCTACGCTGGTCAACTGTGGGCCGGAGTCATCTGATGCTGTTTTACTGGGACATTACATGAAGAAAAGGTTGGAGTGTTACACTGAACTGGGCTAGGACCGTAGTGTGACACTTAAGAAAGTATGATGGAGTGGAACACTGAGATATGCTACAGGACCGTAGTGGAATACTGAGAAGAAAAGGGTGTCGTGTGACACTGAAGATGGCCTGGTTGTAGTGTACATTGAATAGTATCATGTGACTGGCCTCTCGAAAGACGCTACGTCGATAGTGAGTGTGTCGCAGAGACAAGGGTGTCAAGTGTGACACAGTCGAGAAAGGGTGTGGATGACGCAGAGAAAAGGGTGTCGTGTGACACGGAGAACTGGAGTGTCTGCTGACACAGAGAAAAGGGTGTCAAGGGACACGGTTGTGAAGGAGCGTCATCACACGGCGAAAAGGGTGTCGAGTGACACGGTGGAGAAGGAGCGTCACAACTCGAATAAGTGTCGTGTGGGACACAGAGCGTCATTATAAGTGTCGTGTGAGACACGGAGTTGATCATAATTTATTATTATACAAATGTTATTTATAATTTATTATTTTAGCATAGATATATATATTATTATTTTAAGATGCTAATAATTTATTATTGTAACATGTATATATATTTTAAATACCTCTAGACCAAAGATAGTTGTTTTTTATATAATAAAGATTAATTTATTTTAATGTGTATATATGTATCCCGAACTTTTATATTACTAACACCTAATGTAAAACCCAATTGGTGTTTTTGTAATACAAGTTTATTTTAATAAATAGAAAAATACGAAGTCTAGTTATCATAACTGAAACAAAATTGAAAAAGAATAAATGTTAATGACCAAATCTAACAAAGGATAAATTGATGGCATTTTGAAAGCTCCGTCTTTAATATGTGGAATACCGATGAAGTCAAAGAGTTTTCAGACAATTTTCTTTTTACATGGATGTGATGTTGAAGCTAGTAAACTCGACTAAGCCAGCCGTATTAGGTCAGGTATGATTCGTCAGGAAACACTTGTCGTGTTTCCTGACGTGGGTCTTAGTACCCTTGATATTAGCCTATGATCGTAATGGAACCAAGGCCAAGAGGTGTTCAGATGTTCAGACTATCTTGCTAGTACTCCAGGAAGGTAAAGCTGCGTTTACTCCAACAATCTTTATAAAAGTGCAGCACATACTGCAAACACATGAAGTGAAGGCGCAGACAACAGTGGAAAAACCCACTAGTGAAAGTAGGTCGTGCTTAACCTAACCTATAGGCGCAACCTACTTCCATTAGACGGGTTTTTCACTGTTGTCTCCGCCTAATACTTGTTCCACCTCATCTGTCTGCAGTTTATAAGCTTCGATTCCGCGAATATGTTGTACTTTTAACAAGACTGGTGGACTGAACGCACGGACTCCAGGTTGAGAGACTGATTACATCAAACTTCACATCTTCAGCTGTTGTCTGTATTGCACTGAAGAAGCCATTGGCTTGAGAAACGTTTCCAGAATAAAAATTCCCTAATGTTGCATAAGTGTCTAAGGATATCTATCAATAAAGATATCATCACCTTAACAGCAAGCTGGATCTTCTATGGTTACGATTCTTAAGCGAAAAGCTGACCAGTAAAGGATAAGAAATATTCCTCCGAGTGTGCCAAGGAAGTTAGATATGAAAATTTTATTTGAATTTTTAACCCCAGAGGGTTAGCCACCATTGGAATCCTTCAGTCTTATACACCAGGATGCGATCCACACCAGTCGACTAACATCCAAGTACCTACTTGCTTGCTGGGTGAACGGGGACAGCATTTTTAGGAAACACGCCCAATGTTTCCACCCGGACGGGGACTGAACCACGGACACTGTGTGCATGAAGTGAGAGAGTTGCTTACCAGTCTCAACAAGCCTCGACTGCAAGAGCGCCCACTGCACTCTAACTGCTGTGTCTAAGAGTCTTCTATCGAGATCTCTTCTTTGCACAGTTCGACTCGATTCGATAATATCTTAACATGTACAATGTACATAGCTGCCTATAATTTACTGTGGCTCGCACCTCGAGTGTAACCTACCACAACCTAAGCTAAATTAAAATATTAAATGAATAAGACCTGTATAAGGGGCTCGTTTAGAAATTTACGCATTTCAATCCTACATTATTTTAATTATTATTATTATTATTATTATTATTATTATTATTATTATTTATCCCTAAGGGCTATCTCCGAGTAGTAGATTTTTTCATATTTTTTATTACTAAAAAATTTTGGTTTTTATTTTTCTTATTTTACGATGACAAGGGAAAAGACTAAGTACGGTTAGCAAGTTCAGATGCCCTATGACCAAAATAGTTGATCCTATTCCCATTATCTTGTAATAGCTCTGAAAACTTCCATAAACCTCTTATGGCGTAGCTTCAAACCTTCAAAAATTTGTTGCTTTCTAATTCGACGACGACTGAGAGTGAAACGTAATTGTGTAGAATCAGATCTGCAAATTTTATATGTAAAATAGTGTGAAATATTAAATCCCATTTAATATATTTGAATTTGCATGTTGTGAATGGTTTCAGCATTTAATGGCTGATATATCTTACTGCTAGGATAATACCCATTAAGTTTAGTTATAAACGAAATCACTGGAATTGGAGCAACATAATAAAAATCATTGGGAATGCTAAACCCGTAAGATTATACAGCGCATGTGGGGGGTGGGGTGAAAGGCATTTAGACTAAATTCAGGGAACTGGAGCACAGATCTAATTCCCTAGATCAAGAGCCCCTCACCAACGTCAAGGAACCTCCTTTGAGTGGAATCGGAGCAACAGCTGGAAAATGACATCTGATATGCTTCAAAGTTTTATCCCTGGTGTGTTTTCCAGAAAGCAAAGGTCCGCTGTTATTGGAATTCATAAGTCCCAATCTACCTAGTTTATTAAACAAATTCTGATATCGATTTCCGTCTAATAACTAAAGAATGCCTAGTATTACCGGCTTCAAAATATTAACTCTGATGCATTACATAAGAAGAAATACATCCCATAAGCTTAAGACAGTTTGGGAGCAAATCTGAAATTTTACTGAATTTGTTTACAAACCTGGAATCATTGGATTAAGAATATTTACCAGAGAATGACTTTTATGATAGGCTTTAAACTTTCATTGTTGATGGGATTTATAAAAATACAAAATCTTTGCGTTCACTTTCCGTAATGTTAATTTAAACTTTACAAATTTATTTAGTCTGCCAGTTTTAGTAACTGTGAATAAATCACGATGTTTTCTTTCACTGGTTTATCTTAGAATAATTCTATATAATATACTTTTGTGTACATATAACGTCTGTGTTCCCTAAAGACCATTATAAAAAATATTAGTGTCTAATTACTTACATCAGTACTTAATTTCTTAAATCTCAACTGCTAGTTATTCATGTCTAGATAAGTGTTTGGTGTAATTTTGGCCCGAGTCTCAGTTTGCTTTTTTATGGAAAAAAAAAATGGGGAAATTTAAACACTACTTTTCATGCGATAATTTCTAATTCCTCATTAAGTTGCCCTTAATCCTCGAAGCTGTTTACTTGATAATGCAAATTCTCAGAGCTTTCGAATTAAATTTGCTTCTGTATTTCAGGATATTTGTCTGAGATACCAAGAGACTACATCCTCGGCTTGACTTCAAAGCTAATGTTTCTTGGGGAAGGTTTGAATTAGTTTTGGGTTGTAAATTTTAATTTGCTATTTTATTGAAGAAATTGGGATCTTAGCGTTCACGAAAGATCTCCTTTCATGTTCTTCAAACCTTCAACGCTAATTTTTAGCTGGGTTACAAACATAGTGCACTGTGCGCTGTTCCTTTCACGTGCACTGACGTGGAGGGTTATGCAATATGGGGATATCTTTCTCGAATCGCGTAACGACGGAAATACAGCTAGTTAATATAACATTCTCAGGGAAGCATTAACCACACAGGCGTCATGTAGACCTTGTCGAATCGAATCGAATCGAGGACGACGAGAGCTGTCGTAAGATGGGAAGGAAGAAGGATAAGGAAGGATGGAAATAACTGGAAAAGGATGGGAAGGAGGGGAAGAGGAGGAATCAAGGCAAGTGGAATGGGAAATTATCAAACCTGACCCGAGGAAAATGAGAGTAACTAATTCCTTGTCTTACGAACCTTCACCAGAATCAAGGCGCCTCAACTGAAGGTGTTAAAATACGGACTCATCAGCAGTAGACAAATGAAATACGTTTGAAACACGAACGTTTTATTATGAGAACTAGCTGCTTGCATAATTGATGTTATTACAACAGGTGCCTCTCTAATAGCCTCTTATAATGACCTAATTTGTTAAACACGAAAGAGCTTGCTCTAAATGTTTTAGAGAGAGGGTAATCAGTTAATCCTAACTTCAAATATGCTCATTGCTTGTACAGTGGCAATTTGTGCCCCGAGACCTGGTGATACTGAAGGTTCAGGAAGAGACGCCTTGACCTGAAGTAGTTTATGCAGCCTTGACCTGAGTTGGTGTATGTGACCTGTGGTACTCTATGTAATCTGAGGTATATGTGACCTGTGGTACTCTATGTAATGACCTGTGGTACTCTATGTAATCTGAGGTATATGTGACCTGTGGTACTCTATGTAATCTGAGGTATATGTGACCTGTGGTACTCTATGTAATCTGAGGTATATGTGACCTGTGGTACTCTATGTAATCTGAGGTATATGTGACCTGTGGTACTCTATGTAATCTGAGGTATATGTGACCTGTGGTACTCTATGTAATCTGAGGTATATGTGACCTGTGGTACTCTATGTAATCTGAGGTATATGTGACCTGTGGTACTCTATGTAATCTGAGGTATATGTGACTTAACCTGAGCCTGTAAATGCCACATTGATTTGTTTTTTGACTACAGCATTATTTTATTTTTTAGTTAACGTAGGCCTTAAACCGTGATGTGTAATATCATAATTTTTTAAAAAGTAAATAAATAAATAAATTACATACTCATATATATATATATATATATATATATATATATATATATATATATATATATATATATATAAATATATATATATATATATATATATATATATATATATATATGTGTGTGTGTGTGTGTGTGTGTGTGTGTGTGTGTGTGTGTGTGTGTGTGTGTGTGTGTGTGTGTGTGTGTGTGTGTGTGTGTGTGTGTGTGTGTGTGTGTGTGTGTGTGTGTGTGTGTGTGTGTGTGTGTCATTCCGAATAGTTAAAATTTGTGTATGCCTTAGTAGATTAGTGTGGAGGGGATAGTAGAGGAGTGTGGAAGGGATATTATAGGTGTGTGGAGAGGATAGTAGAGGAGTGTGGAGGGGATAGTAGAGGAGTGTGGAGTGGGTAGTAGACGAGTGTGGAGGGGGTAATATAGGAGTGTGGAGGGGATAATATAAGAGTGTTGAGGATATA
This sequence comes from Cherax quadricarinatus, assembly GCF_038502225.1. NCBI lineage: Eukaryota > Metazoa > Arthropoda > Malacostraca > Decapoda > Parastacidae > Cherax > Cherax quadricarinatus. The sequence goes on from NW_027195284.1 coordinate 152,501, forward strand.
GTGTAGGAGTGTGGAGGGGATAGTAGAGGAGCGTGGAGGGGATAGTAGAGGAGTGTGGAGAGGATAGTAGATGAATGTGGTTGGGATAATATAGAAGTGTGAAGGGGATAGTAAAGGAGTGTGGAGGGGATGGTGGAGGAGTGTGGAGGGGATAGTGGAGGAGATAGTAGAGGAGTGTTGAGGGGGTAGTAGAGGAGTGTGGAGGGGATAGTAGAGGAGTGTGGAGAGGATGATAGAGAAGTGTGGAGGGGATGATATAAGAGTGTGTAGGGAATAATATTGGAGTGTGGAGGGGATAGTAGAGGAGTGTGGAGGGGATACTTGAGGAGTGTTGAGGGGATAGTAGAGGAGTGAGGAGGGGATTGTGGAGGAGTGTGGAGGGGGTAGTGGATGAGTGTTGATGGGATAGTAGAGGAGTGTGAAGGGGATAGTAGAGGAGTGTGGAAGGGATGATATAGGAGTGTGGAGAGGATAGTAGAGGAGTGTGGAGGGGATAGTAGAGGGGTGTGGAGGGGATAGTAGACGAGTGTGGAGGGGATAATATAGGAGTGTGGAGGGGATAATATAGGAGTGTTGAGGATATAGTGTAGGAGTGTGGAGGGGATAGTAGAGGAGTGTGGAGGGGATAGTAGAGGAGTGTGGAGGGGATAGTAGACGAGTGTGGAGGGGATAATAAAGAAGTGTGAAGGGGATAGTAAAGGAGTGTGGAGGGGATGGTGGAGGAGTGTGGAGGGGATAGTGGACGAGTGTGGAGGGGATAGTAGTGTGGAGGGAATAGTGGAGGAGAGTGGAGGGGATAGTGGAGGTGTGTGGAGGGGAAAGTGGAGGAGTGTGGATGGGATAGTAGAGGATTGTGGAGGGAATAGTGGAGGAGTGTGGAGGGGATAGTGATAGAGTGTGGAGAGGATAGCAGAGGAGTGTGGAGGGGATAGTGGAGGAGTATGAAGAGGATATTGGAGGAGTGTGCAGGGGATACTGGAGGAGTGTTGAGGGAGACTGGAGGAGTGTAGATAGGATGGTGGAGGAGTGTGGAGAGGATAGTGGAGGAGTGTGAAGGGGATAGTGAAGGAGTGTGAAGTGGATATTGGAGGAGTGTGAAGGTGATAGTGAAGGAGTGTGAAGTGGATATTGGAGGAGTGTGTGGGATAGTGGAGGAGTGTGAAGGTGATAGTGAAGGAGTGTGAAGTGGATATTGGAGGAGTGTGTAAGGGATAGTGGACTAGTGTGGACGGGATAGTAGAGGAGTGTGGAGGGGATAGTAGAAGAGTGTGGAGGGGATACTGGAGGAGTGTGGAGGGGATAGTGGAGGAGTGTGGAGGGGATACTGGAGGAGTGTGGAGGGGATACTGGAGGAGTGAGGAGGGGATAGTGGAGGAATATGAAGAGGATATTGGAGGAGTATGTAGAGGATACTGTAGGAGTGTGGAGGAGATAGTGGAGGAGTATGAAGAGGATATTGGACTATCCACTTCAGGAAGTTCAGTTCTAATTTCTAATTTTATGGCCATTTGCCCAATAAAGAGCTAATGAATGCAAGAGATAGCTATCATCACTACACTGTTATCTACTATACACTACATGACTACCATGACTGTGCGTCTTCTGTCACTACTGTGTACATCTTCAATCAACACAGAAAACATCTACCATCATTACAGTGTCCATCACTATACATCAGTTATCACTACTCTATAAATTTACCATCACTATATCCACCATTATCACAGTACATATATATTATAATTAAACTACACACCTACCATGAACACAATACACGTCTATCATCACTATTCATCAATTATCATTATTCTTAAAATTTTCCATCACTACATATCCACCATCATTACTCTACTCTTTTATTATAACTAAACTACATATCTGGATTCACTATACAACTAATATAAATACAATACACATCTCCTGTCACTAAACATTTAACATGAATATACACATATCAATAATTCACTACACATCTTCCATCAAGACATATCTACAATCTCTATTCATCTTCCATTCCTGCACTGTACATCAAGCATCACTACACTATATATTTACTTTCAAAAAAATGTTCATCTTTCATCACATGGCGTCTATCATCACTACACATGTGATATGACTACTCAACACACCAAACAAAACTGTTCTACACATCATTATACACCAAACATCACTATACTATATGTCTATCATTATTATACTTCTCAGATACCGTCAGTATACATCTAGAATCACTACACAACTGCTCCCACAAAACCACACATCAGCCATCACTACACTAGCAATCTTCAATCACTACAAAACATATCTACCAATACTACATATCTACATCATTACTCTTCATCCAAAACCATACTTCACAATTCACAACTCATCTACAATCATAACACTGCTATCATCAACACTCATCAACACACATCTACTTCACTACACATCACTACAAAGCACTTCACTACACCACTACACCACACAAGTCAGTACTTCATAATTGTCACTACACTTCAGTCATCGCTTCCTGACAATCATTGTTCAGTCATCAGTTGAGTTTCAGTTGATGGCCCTGACGAAATATTGTAGAATAAATATCAATTTATATACTTTTCCAAACGTACCCCCATAGCCGAGTTGGTAAAGCATCTGACTCTGCAACAAAGAACGTGGGTTCGAACCCCACCTCCACCTGTTTGATTCTTTCACCTGAATTCATTGTGAAGAGTATTAGTCACAACTAGATCACAATGGATGAACAACGACGATTGCTTCTAGAGGAAATTAGAAAATGGAAGAAGAAAATGGAAAATGAGAAAATCCTGCGACAGGAAATTCTCCAAGAAAGGAAAGAAATCCTTGAACACAATAGAATGTTAACAGCAATGTTTGTTGATCAAGAGAATAAAGTCATACAAGCTGATATGAAGGAGAGAGCTAAGAAAAGACGCTTGGAGAAGCAAGAAAAATGTAATAAGAAGTTACGAGGATCTTGAATTGAAGGTTTAAGTTGTTAGGAGTAGTTGTTAATATAAGGAATTTATGTTATTATTATTAGAAGTTTCTTATGTTGTTATGAGGAGTTTCATGTGTTGCTATGAGGAGTTTCATGTGTTGCTATGAGAAGATTCTTAATTTTTAATGAGGAGATTGTTATTCCTTCATCTCCTCATTAAAAATTAAGAATCTTCTCATAGCAACACATGAAACTCCTCATAGCAACACATGAAACTCCTCATAACAACATAAGAAACTTCTAATAATAATAACATAAATTCCTTATATTAACAACTACTCCTAACAACTTAAACCTTCAATTCAAGATCCTCGTAACTTCTTATTACATTTTTCTTGCTTCTCCAAGCGTCTTTTCTTAGCTCTCTCCTTCATATCAGCTTGTATGACTTTATTCTCTTGATCAACAAACATTGCTGTTAACATTCTATTGTGTTCAAGGATTTCTTTCCTTTCTTGGAGAATTTCCTGTCGCAGGATTTTCTCATTTTCCATTTTCTTCTTCCATTTTCTAATTTCCTCTAGAAGCAATCGTCGTTGTTCATCCATTGTGATCTAGTTGTGACTAATACTCTTCACAATGAATTCAGGTGAAAGAATCAAACAGGTGGAGGTGGGGTACGAACCCACGTTCTTTGTTGCAGAGTCAGATGCTTTACCAACTCGGCTATGGGGGTACGTTTGGAAAAGTATATAAATTGATATTTATTCTACAATATTTCGTCAGAGTCATCAACTGAAACTCAACTGATGACTGAACAATGATTGTCAGGAAGCGATGACTGAAGTGTAGTGACAATTATGAAGTACTGACTTGTGCAGTGTAGTGGTGTAGTGAAGTACTTTGTAGTGATGTGTAGTGAAGTAGATAACCTAACCTAATCCTAACCTAATCCTAACCTAACCTAACCACACTCCTCCACCACCACTCAACACTCCTCCATCACTCCTCCACACTCCTCCTTCACCCCTCCACAATTTTCCACAACCCCTCCACACTCCACCACTCCTCCACACTCTTCCATCACCCCTCCACACTCCTCTGCAACCCCTCCACACTCCACAAACCCTCCACACACCTCCACCACCTCTCCACAGTCCTCCACACTCCTCCACCACCCTTCCACACTCCTCCTTCATCGCTCCACACTTCTCCACCACCGCTTCACATTTCTCCACCACCCCTCCAAACTCCACCATTACCCCTCCACAGTCCTTCACCACCCTTCCACACTCCACCACACTCCTCCACCACCCTTGAACACTCCTCCTCCATTGCTCAACACTCCTCCACCACCCATTCACACTTCTCGACCACCCCTCCACACTCCTCAACCTCCCTTCCACACTCCTCCACCGCCCCTCTACACTTCTCCACACTCCTCCACCACCCCTCCACACTCCTCTTCCATCCTTCCACACTCCTTCACCTCCCCTCCACACTCCTTCACCACCCCTCCACACTTATCCACCACCTCTCCACACTCCTCCACAACAACTCCTGACTTCTACACAACAATTCACACTCCTCCACCTCCCCTCCTCTCTCTTCCACCACTCCTCCACACTCCTCTACCACCACTCCAAACTCCTCCACCACTCCTCCACATTCCTATACCCCTCCACAAATGTCCACCACCCATCCACACTCCACCGCTCCTCCACACTCCTCCACCACCCCTCCACACTCCTCAACAACCCCTCCACACTCCACCACTCCTCCACACTCCTCCACCACCCATCCACACTTCTCCACAACCCCTCCTCACTCCTCCACCACCCCTCCACACTCCTCCACCACCCTTCCACACTCTTCCTCCATCGCTCCACACTCCTCCACCACCGCTTCATACTTCTCCACCACCCCTGCACACTCCCCCATCACCCCTCCACAGTCCTCCACCACCGCTCCACACTCCTCTACACTCCTCCACCACCCCTTTACACTCCTCCACACTCCTTCACGACCCTTGAACACTCCACCATCACTCCACACTCCTCCACCACCCCTTCATACTCCTTGACCACCACTCCACACTCCTCCACCTCCCCTCCACACTCTTCCACCACCCCTCAAAGCTTCTCCACACTCCTCCACCATTCCTCCCCACTTCTCCTCCATTCTTCAACACTCCTTCACCTACCCTCCACACTCCTCCAGCACCCCTCCACATTTATACACCTTTCCACACTCCTCCACCACAACTATACTCTCCTCCACCATTCACTCTCCTCAACTACCAATCCACACTCTTCCAAAACCCCTCCACACTCCTCCACCACCCATCCACACTCCTTCACCTCCTGTCCACACTCCTCCACCACCAAAGCACACTCATCCACAACCCCTGCACACTCCTCCAATACCCATTCACACTCCTGCACTACCACTCCACACTCCACCACTCCTCCATACTTCTCCACCCCTTCAACACTCCTTCACTACCGCTCCACACTCCTCCGCCACCCCTCCACACTCGTCCACCACCCCTCCACATTCCTCCACCACCCCTCCACACTCCTCACCACACCTCCACACTCCTTCACCACCCCTCCACACTATTTCACCACACCTTAACACTCCTCCACTACAGCTCCACACTTCTCCACAACCCCTCCACACTCGTCCACCTCCCCTCCACACTCCTCCACCAACCCTCCACACTCCTCCACCATCCCTCCACACTACTCCACCATCTCTCCATGCGCCTCCAGCACACCTCTTCTCTCCTCCACTATTCCCTCAACACTCCTCCATTACAAGTTCACTCTCATCCACAACCCCTCCAGACTCCTCCACCACCTGTCCACACTCCTCCACCACCACCCCTCCACATTCCTCCACAATCCCCTCCACACTCAACCATTACAAGTCCACACTCATCCACCACCCCTCCACACTCCTCCACTATTCCCTACACACTCCTCCACTATTCCCTCCACACTCCTCCATTACAAGACCACTCTCCTCCACCACCCCTCCACACTTCTCCACCACCCCTCCACACTTCTCTACCAACCCTCCACACTCCTCCACCACCCTCCACCACCCCTCCACACTCCTCCACCACCCATCCACACTCCTCCACCACCTGTCCACACTCCTCCACCACCCCTCCACACTCCTCCATCACCCTTCCACACTCTTCCAAGACCCCCACACGCCTCCACCACCCCTCGACACTCCTCCAATACCCCTCCACACTCCTCCATAACCCTTCCACACTCCTCCTCCATCGCTCCACACTCCTCCACAACTCCTTCACACTTCACCACCTCTCCTTCACACTTCTGCACCACCCCTCCACACTTCTCCACCACCCATCCACACTCCTCCACACTCCTCCACCAGCCCTCCACACTCCTCCACCTCCAATGCACCCTCCTCCACCACACCTCTACACTCCTCCACCACCACTCCACACTACTCCACCACTATCTTCTCAAGACTCCTCCACTATCGCCACCTCCCTCCTCCAATATCCATTCATCACTCCTCAATCCCTCCACAATCCTCCATTACCCCTTTACACTCCTCCACCTCTCCTTCATCACTCCTCCACCACCCTCCACACTAATCCTCAACCTGCCCACACTCCTCCACCACCCCTCCGCACTCGTTCACTACTCCTCCACACTCCTACAGCACCACTCCACCCTCATACAACAGTCCTCCACACTACTCCTCCACCCCTCCAAAATATTCCACAACCCCTCCACACTCCACCACTCCTCCACACTCCTCCACCACACCTCCTCCACTCCTCCACAACCTATCCACTCTCCACCAATCCTCCACACTCCTCTACCACCCATCCACACTTCTCAACAACCCCTCCACACTCCTCCACCACCCCTCCACACTCCTCCACGCTCCTCCACCACACTTCCACACTCCTCCTCCATCGCTCCACACTCCTCCACCACTGCTTCACACTTCTCCTCCACAACTCCACACTCCTCCACCACCCTTCCACAGTCCTCAACCACCCATCCACACTCCTACACACTCCTGCACACTCCTTCACCACCCTTGAACACTCCTCCTCGATCGCATCACACTCCTCCACCACCCCTTCACACTTCTCGACCACCCATCCGCATCCCGCCACCTCCACTCCACACTCCTCCACCACCCCTTCATGCTTCTCCACAATCCTCCACCACCCCCCACATCCCTCTTCCATTCTTCCACACTCCTTCACCTCCCTTCCACACTCCTCCACATCCCGTTCACATTTATCAACCACCACTCCACACTCCTCCACTACAAGTCCACACTCCTCCACCACCCCTCCACACTCACCACCACTCCTTCACACTCCTCCACCACTCTCCACACTCCTCCCCCACTTCTCCACACTCCTCCTCCACACCTACACAATTTTCCACCACCCCTCCACACTCCACCACTCCTCGACACTCGTCCACCACTCCTCCCCACTCCTCCACCACCCTTCCACACTCTTCCTCCATCGCTCCACACTCCTTCACCACCGCTCCACACTTTTCCACCACCCCTGCACTCTCCTCCATCACCCCTCCACAGTCCTCCACCAGCACACCACACTCTTCTACACTCCTTCACCTACCCTCCACACTCCTCCACCACACCTCCACACTTATCCACCTCCTTTCCACACTCCACCACAACTCCACACTCCTCCAAAACCGCTTCACACTTCTCCAACACACCTGCGCACTCCTCCATTACCCCTCCACAGTCGTCCACCACCGCTCCACACTCCTCCACACTCCTCCACCACCCCTCCTCACTCCTCCACACTCCTCCACCACCCTTGAACACTCCTCCTCCATCACTCCACAATCCTCCACCACCCCTTCTTATTCCTCGACAACACCTCGACACTCCTCCGCCTCGCCTCCATACTCTTCCACCACCCCTCAATGCTTCTCCACACTCCTCCACCACCCCTCCACACTTATCAACCTCCTTTCACACTCCTCTACCACAACTCCACTCTCCTCCACCATTCACACTCCTCAACCACACCTCCACACTCCTATACCACCCCTCCACACTCTTCCAACACTCCTCCACACGCCTCCACCACCTCTCCACACTCCTTCACCTCATGTCCACACTCCTCCACCACCTCTCCACACTCCTTCACCTCCTGTCCACACTCCTCCACCACCCCTGCACTCTCATCCTCCACCCCTGCACACTCCTCAACCACCTTTCCACACCCCTTCACTACACCTCCACACCCCACCAACCCTCCACACTCGTCCACCACCCCACCACACTCCTCCACCAACCCTCCACACTCCTCCACCATCCCTTGACACTCCACCACCTGTCCACACGCCTCCACAACCACTCTACTCTCCTCCACTATCTCCTCCACACTCCTCCATTACAAGTTCACTCTCATCCACAACCCATCAACACTCCACCACCTGTCCACACTCCTCCTCCACCACCCCTCCACACTCCTCCACTATCTCCTCCACACTCCACCATTACAAGTCAACACTCCTCCATCACACCTCCACACTCCTCGACTCTTCCCTCAACACTCCTCTATTACAAGACCACTCTCCTCCACCACCCCTCCACACTTCTCCACCACCCCTCCACACTTCTCTACCAACCCTATACACTCCTCCACCATTCTCCTCACTCCTCCACCACTCCTCCACACTCCTCCACCACCCATCCACACTCCTCCACCACCTGTCCACACTCATCCATCACCCCTCCACACTCCACCACCCTTCCACATTCCTCCACCACCCCTTCACACTCCTACACCTCCCCTCCACACTCCTCCAGTACCCCTCCACACTCCTCCACACTCCTCCACCACTCCTTCACACTTCTCCACCACTCATTCACACTTCTCCACCACCCCTCCACACTTCTCCACCACCCCTCCACACTCCTCCACCTCCCCCTACACACTCCTCCAATACCCCTCCACACTCCTCCACACTCCTCCACCACCCTTCCCCACTCCTCCTCCATCCCTCCACACTTCTCCACCACTCCTTCACACTTCTCCAATACCCCACCACAAATCTCCACCACCCTTCCACTCTCCTCCACACTTTTCCACCACCCCTCCACACTCCTCCACTACAACTTCACACTCCTCCACCATTCGCTCCTCAACTACCCCTCCACACTCTTCCACCACTTCTCCACACTCCTCCACCACCCCTCCGCACTCTTTCACCTCCTGTCCACATTCCTCCACCACCCCTGCCCTCATCCACTGCCCCTGCACACTCCTCCACAACCCATCCGCACTCCTTCACTACCCCTCCACACTCCACCACTCCTCCACACTTCTCCAACCCCCTCAACACTCCTTCACTACCCCCTCAACAGTCCTCCACTACCCCTCCACACTCGTCCAACACCCATCCACACTCCTCCACCACCCCTCCACACTCCACCACACCTCAACACTCCTTCACCACCCCTCCACACTCCTCCACCACACCTTAACACTCCTCCACTACCGCTCCACACTTCTCCATCACCCCTCCACACTCGTCCACCACCCCTCCAAAATCCTCCACCAACCCTCCACACACCTCCACCATCCCTCCACACTCCTTCACCACCTGTCCACACGCCTCCACAACCCCTCTTCTCTCCTCCACTATCTCCTCCACACTCCTTCATTACAAGTTCACTCTCATCCACTACCCCTCCACACTCCTCCCCCACCTGTCCACACTCTTATACCACCATCCTTCCACTCTCCTCCACTATCCCCTCCACACTCCACCATTACAAGTCCACACACCTCAACCACCCCTACACACTCCTCCACTATTCCCTCCACACTCCTCCATTACAAGACCACTCTCCTCCACCACATCTCCACACTTCTCCACCACCCCTCCACACTTCTCTACCAACCCTCCACACTCCTCCATCACCCTCCACACTCCTCCACCACCTGTCCACACTCCTCCACCACCTCCCCAAACTCCTCCACCGCCCTTCCACACCTCTCCACCACCCCTCCATACTCCTCCACCTCCACTCCACACTCCTCCAATACCCCTCCACACTCCTCCACCACTCTTCCACACTCCTCCTCCATCGCTCCACACTCCTCCACCACTCCTTCACACTTGTCCACCAATCATTCACAATTCTCCACCACCCCTGCACACTTCTCCACCACCCTTCCACACTCCTCCACACTCCTACACCACCACTCTCCACTCCTCCACCACCCCTGCACACTCCTACACCTCCCCTGCACACTCCTCAACCGCCCCTCTACACTCCTCCACCACCACTCCACACTCCTCCAGCACCTTTCCACGCTCCTCCACCTTCCCGCAACACTCCTCCACCACCCTCCACACTCCTCCACCACCCTCCACACTCCTCCACCACTCCTCCACACTCATCCACCACCCCTCCACACTCCTCCACTACCCCTCCACACTCCTACACACTCTTCGACCACCCTTCCACACTCCTCCTCCATCGCTGCACACTCCTCCACATCCCCAACTCACTTCATTACCACCTCTCCACACTCCTCCACCTCCCCTCCACACACGTCCACCAACCCTCAATGCTTCTCTACACTCCTCCACCACCCCTACACACTCCTACTCCATCCTTCCACACTCCTTCACCTCCACTCGAAACTCCTCCACCACTACTCCACACTTATCCACCAACCCTCCACACTCCTCCAACACACCTCCACACTCCTCTACTATCCTCTCCACTCTTCTCCACTATCTCCTCAAGACTCTTCCACTATCGCCTCCTCCCTCCTCCAATATCCTCTCATCACTCCTCCATCCCTCCACAATCCTCCATTACCCCTTTACACTTCTGCACCCCTCCTCAACACTCCTCCACCACCCTCCACACTAATCCTCAACCTGTCCACACTCCTCCACCACCACTCCACGCTCCTACAACACTCCTCCACACTACTCCTCCACCCCTCCACAATAATCCACAACCCCTCCACACTCCACCACTCCTCCACACTCCTCCACCACACCTCCACACTCCTCCAAAACTCCTTAACTATCCACCACTCCTCCACACTCCTCCACAACCCATCCACACTTTTCCACAACCCCTCCACACTCCTCCACCACCCCTCCACACTCCTCCACCGCCCCTCCACATTCCTCCATACTCCTCCACCACCCTTCCACACTCCTCCTCCATCGCTCCAAACTCCTCCACCTCTGCTTCACACTTCTCCTCCACAACTCCGCACCCCTCTACCACCCTTCCACAGTCCTCCACATCCCCTCCACACTCCTACACACTCACCACCCTTGAACACTCCTCCTCCATCTCTCCACACTCCTCCACCACCCCTCCGCACTCGTTCACTACTCCTCCACACTCTTACAGCACCACTCCACACTCCTACAACACTCCTCCACACTACTCCTACAACACTCCTCCACACTACTCCTCTACTCCTCCACAACATTCCACAACCTCTCCACACTCCACCACTCCTCCACACTCCTCCACAACCAATCCACACTTCTCCACAACCCCTCCACACTCCTCCACCACCCCTCCACACTCCTCCACACTTCTCCACTACCCTTCCACACTCCTCCTCCTTCGCTCCACACTCCTCCACCACTGCTTCACACTTATCCTCCACAACTCCACATCCCTCCACCTCCCCTCATCACTCCTCCACCACCCCTCAATGCTTCTCCACAATCCTCCACCTCCCCCAACATCCCTCCTCCATCCTTCCCCACTCCTTCACCTCCTTTCCACACTCCTCCATATCCCCTCCACACTTATCCACCACCTCTCCACACTCCTCCACCACAAGTCTACACTCCTCCTCCCCTATTCACACTCCTCCACCACCCCTCCACACTCTTCCAACACTCCTCCACTACCACTCCACACTCCTCCCCCACTCCTCCACACTCCTCCTCCACCCCTCCACAATTTTCCACCACCCCTCCCCACTCCAACACTCCTCCACACTCGTCCACCACCCCTCCATACTCCTCCACAACCATTTCACACTCCTCCACCACACCTCTACACTCCTCCCCACTCCTCCACCACCCTTCCACACTCTTCCTCCATCGCTCCATACTCCTCCACCACCGCTTCACACTTCTCCACGACCCCTGCACTCTCATCCATCACACCTCTACAGTCTTCCAAGACAGCTCCACACTCCTCCACCACCCCTCAACCCTCCTCCACAGTCCTTCACACTCCTCTACCACCCTTGAACACTCCTCTTCCATCACTCCACACTCCTCCACCACCCCTTCATACTCCTCGACCACCCCTCAATGCTTCTCTACACTCCTCCACCACCCCTCCACACTCCTCCTCCATTCTTCCACACTCCTTCACCTACCCTCCACACTCCTCCACCACCGCTCCACACTTATCCACCTCCTTTCCACACTCCTCCACCACAACTCCACACTACTTCTCCATCGCTTCACACTTCTCCACCACACCTGCACACTCCTCCATCACCACTCCACAGTCCTCCACCACCGCTCCACACTCCTCCACACTCCTCCACGACCCCTCCACACTCCTTAACACTCCTCCACCACCCTTGAACACTCCTCTTCCATCACTCCACACTCCACCACTCCTCCAAACTTCTCCACCCCCTCAACACTCCCTCACTACCCCTCCACACTCGTCCACCACCACTCCACACTCGTCCACCACCCCTGCACACTCCTCCACCACTCCTCAAAACTCCTACACCACATCTCCACACTCCTCCACCAACCCTCCACACTTCTCCACGACCCCTCCACACTTCTCTACCACCCCTCCACACTCCTCCACCACCCCTTCACACTTCTCCACCACCCCTCCACACTTTTCCACCACCCCTCCACACTTCTCTAAGACCCCTCCACACTTCTCTACCACCCCTCCACACTCGTCCACCACAATTCCACACACCTCCGCTACCCTTCCACACTCCTCCACCTCCCCTCCACACTCCTCCACACTCCTCAACCACCTTTCCACACTCCTCCTCCATCGCTACACACTTCTCCACCACTCCTTCACACTTCTCCAATATCCCTCCACACTTCTCCACCACCCTTCCACACTCCTCCACACTCCTCCACCACCCCTCCACGCTCCTCCACCACAACTCCACACTACTCTACTATTCACACTCCTCAACTGCCCCTCCACACTCTTCCAACACTCCTCCACACTCCTCCACCAGCCGGCCACACTCCTGCACATCCTGTCCACACTCCTCCACCACCGCTGCACACTCATCCACCACCCCTGCACACTCCTCCACCACCCGTCCAAAATCCTTCGCTACCCCTCCACACTCCACCACTCCTCCAAACTTCTCCCCCCCCTCAACGCTCTTTCACTACCCCTCCACACTCCTCCACTATCCCTCCACACTCGTCCACCACTCCTCCACACTCCTCCACCACCCCTGCACACTCCTCCTCCATTCTTCCACACTCCTTCACCTACCCTCCACACTCCTCCACCACCCCTCCTCACTTATCCACCTCCTTTCCACACTCCTCCACCACAACTGCACACTCCGCCACCATCGCTTCACACTTCTCCACCAAACCTGCACACTCCTCCATCACCCCTCCACAGTCCTCCACCACCGCTCCACACTCCTCCACACTCCTCCACCACCCCTCCATACTCCTCCACACTCCTCCGTCACCCTTGAACACTCCTCTTCCATCACTCCACACTCCTCCACCGCCTCTTCTTATTCCTCGACCACCCCTCAACACTCGTCCACCTCCCCTCCACACTCTTCCACCACCCCTCAATGCTTATCCACACTCCTCTACCACCCCTCCACACTCCTACTCCATTCTTCCACACTCCTTCACCTACCCTCCACACTCCTCCACAACCAATTCACACTTATCCACCTCCTTTCCACACTCCTCCACCGGAACTCCACACTCCTCCACCATTCACACTCCTCAAAAACACCTCCACACTCCTACACCACCCATCCACACTCTTCCAACACTTCTCCACAATCCTCCACCACATCTCCACACTCCTTCACCTCCTCTCCACACTCCTCCACCACCCCTGCACACTCCTCCACCACCCCTCCACACTCCTCCACCACCCTTCCACACTCCTTCACTACCCCTCCACACTCCACCACTCCTCCACATTTCTCCACCCCCTCAACACTCCTTCACTACCCCTCCACACTCGTCCACCACCCCTCCACACTCCTCCACCACCCCTCTACTATCCTCCATTATCTTCTCCTCACTCCTCCATCACAAGTTCACTATCATCCACAACCCCTCCACACTCCTCCACCACCTGTCCACACTCCTCCACCACCCTTCCACACTCCTCCACTATTCCCTCTACACTCCTCCATTACAAGACCACTCTCCTCCAGCACTCCTAAACACTTCTCCACCACCCCTCCATTCTTCTCTACCAACCCTCCACACTCCTCCACCACCATCAACACTCCTCCTCCTCCCCTCCACACTCCTCCACCACCAATCCACACTTTTTTACCACCTGTCCACACTCATCCACATCCCCTCCACACTCCTCCAGCACCTTTCCAAACTCCTCCACCACCAATCCACACTCCTCCACCTCCACTCCACACTCCTCCAATACCCCATCACACTCCGCCACACTCCACCACCCTTCCACACTCCTCCATCGCTCCACACTCCTCCAACACCCCTCCACACTTCTCCACCACCCTTCCACACTCCTCCACACTCCTCCACCACCCCTCCACACTCCTCCACCACCCCTGCTCACTCCTGCACCTCCCCTGCACACTCCTCCAACACCCCTACACACTCCTCCACCACAACTCCAGACTCCTCCACCACCTTTCCACACTCCTCCACCTTCCCGCCACACTCCTACACCACCCTCCACACTCCTCCACCATTACTATACACTCCTCCACCACCGCTCCACAATCCTCCACAACCCGTCCACACTCCACCACCCCTGCACACTCATCCACCACCCCTGCACTCTCCTCCTCCACCCGTCCACACTCCTTCACTACCCCTCCACACTCCACCACTCCTCCACACTTCTCCACCCCCTCAACACTCCTTCACTACCCCTCCACACTCCTCCACCACCCCTCCACTCTCGTCCACAACCCCTCCACACTATTCCACACTCCTCCACTACTCATCAAAACTCCTGCACCGCATCTCCACACTACTTCACCACCCCTCCACGCTCCTCCATCACCCCTCCACACTCCTCCACCAACCCTCCACACTCCTCCACCAACCCTCCACACTCCTCCACCACCTGTCCACACGCCTCCACCACCCTTCTACTCTCCTCCACTATCAACTCCTCACTCCTCCATTACAAGTTCACTATCATCCACAACCCCTCCCCACTCCTCCGACACTTGTCCACACTCCTCCTCCACCACACCTCCACACTCCTCCACTATCCCCTCCACGCTCCACCATTACAAGTCCACACTCCTCCACCACCCCTAAACATTCCTCCACTATTCCTTCCACACTCCTCCATTACAAGTCTACTCTCCTCCACCACCCCTCCACACTTCTCCACAACCCTTCCACACTTCTCTACCACCCATCCACACTCCTCCACCACGCCTCCACACTTCTCCACCACCCCTCCACAGTTCTCTACCACCCCTCCCCACTACTCAACCACCCCTCCAAACTCCTCCACATCCCTTCCACACACCTCCACCCCCTTCCACACTCCTCCACCTCCCCTCCACATTCCTCCACACTCCTCAACCACCCTTCCAAACTCATCCATCGCTCCACACTTCTCCACCACTCCTTCACACTTCTTCAATACCCCTCCACACTTCTCCACCACCCTTCCACACTCCTCCACACTACTAAACCACCCCTCCACACTCCTCCACCACAACTACACATTCCTCCACTATTCACACTCCTCAACTACCCCTCCACACTCTTCCACCACTCCTCCACACTCCTCCACCAGCCCGCCACACTCCTTCACACCATGTCCACACTCCTCCACCACCACTCCACACTCAACCACCACCCCTGCTCACTCCTCCACCGCCAGTCCAAAATCCTTTTCTACCCCTCCACACTCCACCACTCCTCCACACTTCTCCACCCCCCTCAACACTCCTTCACTACCCCTCCACACTTCTCCACTACCCCTCAACACTCGTCCACCACTCCTTCACACTCCTCCAAAACCCCTCCACACTCCTTCACCACACCTCCACACACCCTCACCACCCTCCACACTCCTTCACCACACCTTAACATTCCTCCAATACCGCTCCACGCTTCTCAACCACCCCTCCACACTCGTCCACCACCCCTCCACACTCCTCCACCAACCCTCCACACTCCTCCACCATCCCCTTCACTCCTCCACCACCTGTCCACACGCCTCCACCACCCCTCTACTCTCTTCCACTATCTCCTCCACACTCCTCCATTACAAGTTCACTCTCATCCACAACCCCTCCACACTCCTCCACCACCTGTCAACACTCCTCCACCACCACCCCTCCACACTCCTCCGCCATCCCCTCCACCCTCCACCATTACAAGTCCACACTCCTCAACCACCCCTCCACACTCCTCCATTACAAGACCACTCTCCTCCAACACCCCTCCACACTTCTCCACCACCCCTCCACACTTCTCTACCTACCCTCCACACTCCTCCACCACCCTCAACTCTCCTCAACCACCCCTCCACACTAATCCACCACCCATCCACACTCCACCACCTGTCCACACTCCTCCAAAACCCCTGCGTACTCCTCCACCACCATTCCACACTTCTCCAATACCCCTCCACACTCCACCACTCCTCCACACTTCTCCACCCCCCTCAACACTCCTTCACTACTTCTCCACACTCCTCCTCCACGCCTCCACACTGGTCCACCACCCCTCCATACTCCTCCATCACCCCTCCACACTCCTCCACCAACCCTACACACTCCTCCACCATCCCTCCACACTGCTCCACCACCTGTCCACACACCTCCACCACCCCTCTACTCTCCTCCACTGTCCCCTCCACACTCCTCCATTACAAGTTAACTCTCATCCACAACCCCTCCACACTGCTCCACCACCTGTCCACACTACTCCACCACCACCCCTCTACACTCCTCCACTATCCCCTCCACACTCCACCATTACAAGTCCACACTCCTCCACCACCCCTGAACTATATTCCACAATTCCCTCCACACTCCTCCACTACAAGTCTACTCTCCTCCACCATCCCTCCACACTTCTCCACCTCCCCTCCACACTTCTCTACCAAAGCTACATACTCCTTCACCACCCCTCCATACTTCTTCACCACCCTTCCACACTCCTCCACCACACCTCCACACTCCTTCACCACCTTTCCACACTCCTTCTCCATCGCTCCACACTTCTCCAACACTCCTTCACACTTCTCCAGTACCCTTCCACACTTCTCCACCACGCCTCCACACTTCTCAACCACCCCTCCACACTTCTCTACCACACCTCCACACTCCTCCACCATCCATCCACACTTCTCAACCACTCTTCCACACTTCTCTACCACCCCTCCACACTCCTCCACCACCCCTCCACACTCCTCCATCACATTTGCACACTCCTCCTATATAGCTTCACACTTCCCCACCACTTCTTCAAACTTCTCCAATACCCCTCCACACTTCTCCACCACCCTTCCAAACTTCTCCACACACCTCCACCACCCCTCCACACTCCTCCGCCACCCTTCCACACTCCTCCACCACCCCTCCACACTCCTCCACTCTTCTCCATCACCTTTCCACACTCCTCCTCCATCGCTCCACACTCCTCCACCACCCCTCCACACTCTTCCACCACCCCTCCACACTCCTCCACCACCCCTCCACACTCCTCAAACACAACACTCCTCCACACTCTTCCACCACCCTTCCACACTCCTCCTCCATCCCTCCACACTCCTACACACTCCTCCATCACCCTTCATCACACCCCTCCATCCTCCACACCCCTCCACATCCCTTCTACACTTCTCCACCACCCCTATACTCTCCTACTCTATCCTTACACACTCCTTCACTCCACTCCACACTCCTCCACCACTCCTCTACACTTATCCACCAACCATCCACACTCCTCCAACACCCCTCCACACTCCTCAACTATCCCCTATTTTCTTCTTCTCTACTATCCCCTTCACATTCTTTCACTATCCCCTCCACACTCCTCTATTATCCCCTCATCACTCGTCTACTATCCTCTCCACTCTTCTCCACTATCTCCTCCAGACTCCTCCGCTATCCCTTCCTCTCTCCTCCAATATCCCATCATCACTCCTCCTCCATCACTCCACAATCCTCCACCCCCCTTTGCACTCCTCCACCCCTCCTCAACACTCCTCCACCACCCTCCACACTAATCCTCAATCTGTCCACATTCCTCAACCACCCCTCCGCACTCGTCTACCACTCATCCACACTCCTCCACCACCCATCCACACTTCTCCACAACCCCTCCAAACTCATCCACCACCCTTCCACTCTCCTCCATAGCTCCACTTTCATCCACCACCCCTTCACACTAAAATAACACCCCTCCACACTCCTCCACCATCCCTGCACATTCTTCCACCACCCCTCCATGCTTCTCCACACTCCTCCACAACCGCTCCATACTCCTCCTCCAACCTTCCACACTCCTCCACCGCCCCTCCACACTCCTATACCACCCCTTTACGCTGCACCACCGCTCCACTCTCCTCCACCACCCCTCCACACTCTTTAACCACCCCTCCACACTCCTCCACCACCCCTCCACACTCTTTCACGACCCGTCCACTCTCCTCCACCACCCCTTCACACTCCTCCACCACCCCTCCACACTCTTCCACCACTCCTCAACAATCACCACACCTCCACACTCCTCCACCACCCCTCCACACACCTACACCACCCCTCCACACTCATCCACCACCTGTCCACACTCCTCCACAACCCCCCTCACTCCTCCACTATCCCCTCCACACTCCTCCATTACAAGTCCACTCTCCTCCACCACTCCTACACACTCCTCCACCAACCCTCCACACTTCTCCACCATCACTCCACACTCCAACACCACCTGTCCACACGCCTCCACCACCCCTCTACTCTGCTCCACTATCCCCTCCACACTCCTCCATTACAAGTTAACTCTCATCCACAACCCCTCCACACTGCTCAACCACCTGTCCACACTACTCCACCACCACCCCTCTACACTCCTCCACTATCCCCTCCACACTCCACCATTACAAGTCCACACTCCTCCACCACCCCTGAACTATATTCCACAATTCCCTCCACACTCCTCCACTACAAGTCTACTCTCCTCCACCATCCCTCCACACTTCTCCACCTCCCCTCCACACTTCTCTACCAAACATCCATACTCCTTCACCACCCCTCCATACTTCTCCACCACCCTTCCACACTTCTCTACCACCCTTCCACAATCCTCCACCACACCTCCACACTCCTTCACCACCTTTCCACACTCTTCCTCCATCGCTCCACACTTCTCCAACACTCCTTCACACTTCTCCAGTACCCCTCCACAATTCTCCACCACGCCTCCACACTTCTCAACCACCCCTCCACACTTCTCAACCACCCCTCCACACTTCTCAACCACCCCTCCACACTTCTCTACCACACCTCCACACTCCTCCACCAGATTTGCACACTCCTCCTATATCGCTTCACACTTCTCCAATACCCCTCCACACTTCTCCACCACTCTTCCAAACTTCTCCACACCCCTCCACCACCCCTCCACACTCCTCCACCACCCTTCCACACTCCTCCACCACCCCTGCACACTCCTCCACTCTCCTCAATCACC
This sequence comes from Cherax quadricarinatus, assembly GCF_038502225.1. NCBI lineage: Eukaryota > Metazoa > Arthropoda > Malacostraca > Decapoda > Parastacidae > Cherax > Cherax quadricarinatus. Next base: position 172,412 of record NW_027195284.1, read on the forward strand.
TTTCCACACTCCTCCTCCATCGATCCACACTTCTCCACCACTCCTTCACACTTCTCCAATATCCCTCCACACTCCTCCAACTCCCTTCCACACTCCTCCACCATCCCTTTCACTCCTCCACCACCTGTCCACACGCCTCCACTACCCCTCTTGTTTCTTCCACTATCTCCTCCACACTCCTCCATTACAAGTTCACTCTCATCCACCACCCCTCCACACTCCTCCACTATCCCCTCCACACTCCACCATTACAAGTCCACACTCCTCAACCACCCCTCCACACTCCTCCATTACAAGACCACTCTCCTCCAACACCCCTCCACACTTCTCCACCACCTCTCCACACTTCTCTACCAACCCTCCACACTCCTATACCACCATCAACTCTCCTCAACCACCCCTCCACACTCCTTCAGCACCCTTCCACACTCCTCCTCCATCGCTCCAAACTCCTCCACCTCTGCTTCACACTTCTCCTCCACAACTCCACACCCCTCTACCACCCTTCCACAGTCCTCCACATCCCCTCCACACTCCTACACACTCACCACCCTTGAACACTCCTCCTCCATCTCCCCACACTCCTCCACCACTCCTCCGCACTCGTTCACTACTCCTCCACACTCTTACAGCACCACTCCACACTCATACAACACTCCTCCACACTACTCCTCTACTCCTCCACTACATTCCACAACCTCTCCACACTCCACCACTCCTCCACACTCCTCCACACTCCTCCACAACCAATCCACTCCCCTCCACCACCCCTCCACACTCCTACACCACCCCTCCACACTCATACACCACCTGTCCGCACTCCTCCACAAACCCCTCACTCCTCCACTATCCCCTCCACACTCCTCCATTACAAGTCCACTCTCCTCCACCACTCCTCCACGCTCCTCCACCAACCCTCCACACTCCTCCACCACTCCTCCACACTCCTCCACAAATAATCCACACCCCTCCACCACCCCTCCACACTCCTACACCACCCCTCCACACTCATCCACCACCTGTCCACACTCCTCCACAACCCCCCTCACTCCTCCACTATCCCCACCACTCTCCTCCATTATTGGTCTACTGTCCTCCACAATCCCTCCACACTTCTCCACCACCATTCCACACTAATTCACCACCCCTTCACATTTCTCCACCATCCCTCCAGCTCCTGAACCTGTATTCCCTGGAACGCAGGCGGGAGAGATAAATGATTATATACACCTGGAATATCCTAGAGGTACTAGTACCGAACTTGCACACAAGAATCACTCACAACGAAAGCAAAAGACTTGCCAGACGATGCAACATCCCCCAGTGAAAGGCAGGGGTGTCACTAGCACGTTAAGAGACCATACAATAAGTGTCAGAGGCCCGAGACTGTTCAACTGCTTCCCAGCCTACATAAGAGGGATTACCAACAGACCCCTGGCAGTCCTCAAGCTGGCACTGGACAAGCACCTAAATTCGGTACCTGACCAGCAGGGCTGTGGCTCGTATGTTAGTTTGCGTGCAGCCAGCAGTAACAGCCTGGTTGATCAGGCTCTGATCCACCAGGAGGCCTGGTCACAGACCGGGCCGCGGGGACGTTAACCCCCGGAATTCTCTCCAGGTAAACTCCTCCACCACCCCTCCACACTCCTCCACCAACCATTCACATCTCCACCACCCCTCCACACTCCTCCACTCTCCTCCATCACTTTTCCACACTCCTCCTCCATCGCTCCACACTTCTCCACCACTCCTTCACACTTCTCCAATATCCCTCCACACTCCTCCACCACCCTTCCACACTCCTCCACCACCCCTACACACTCCTCCACTCTCCTCCTTCACCTTTCCACACTCCTCCTCCATCGCTCCACACTTCTCCACCACTCCTCTCTTCTCCAATACCCCTCCACACTTCTCCACCACCCTTCCAAACTCCTCAACCACCCCTCTACACTCCTCCACAACTTTCACCACCTTTCCCCACTCGTCAACTACCACGCCACACTCCTCCAACACCCTCCACACTCCTCCACCACCCCTCCACACTCTTCCACCACCCCTCCACACTCTTCCACCACCCCTGCACTCTCCTTCACCACTCCTGCACACTCCTCCACCATTCCTCCACAATTTTCCAACACCCATGCACACTCCACCACTCCTTCACACTCCTCCACCACCCCTACACTCTAATCCACAACCCTTCCACACTCCTCCACCCCTCCACACTCGTCCACCATCCCTCCACACTCCACCACAACCCCTCCACACTCCTCCTCCACCCCTCTACACTCCTCCACACTCCTCCACCACCCCTTCCCACTTCTCCACCACCGCTCCACACTCCTCCACCTGCCCTCCACACTCCTCCACCACCCCTCCACACTCCTCCACACTCGTCCACCACCCTTGCACACTCCTCCATCGTTCCACACTCCTCCACCACCCTCCACACTCCTCCAGCACCCTCCACACTCCTCCACCACTCCTCCACACTCATCCACCACCCCTCCACACTCCTCCACTACCCCTCCACACTCCTACACACTCCTCGACCACCCTTCCACACTCCTCCTCCATCGCTGCACACTCCTCCACATCCCCAACTCACTTCATTACCACCCCTCCGCACTCCTCCACCTCCCCTCCAAACACGTCCACCAACCCTCAATGCTTCTCTACACTCCTCCACCACCCCTACACACTCCTACTCCATCCTTCCACACTCCTTCACCTCCACTCGAAACTCCTCCACCACTACTCCACACTTATCCACCAACCCTCCACACTCCTCCAACACACCTCCACACTCCTCTACTATCCTCTCCACTCTTCTCCACTATCTCCTCAAGACTCTTCCACTATCGCCTCCTCCCTCCTCCAATATCCTCTCATCACTACTCCATCCCTCCACAATCCTCCATTACCCCTTTACACTTCTGCACCCCTCCTCAACACTCCTCCACCACCCTCCACACTAATCCTCAACCTGTCCGCACTCTTCCACCTCCACTCCACGCTCCTACAACACTCCTCCACACTACTCCTCCACCCCTCCACAATAATCCACAACCCCTCCACACTCCACCACTCCTCCACACTCCTCCACCACACCTCCACACTCCCCCAAAACTCCTTAACTATCCACCACTCCTCCACACTCCTCCACAACCCATCCACACTTTTCCACAACCCCTCCACACTCCTCCACACTCCTCCACCGCCCCTCTACATTCCTCCACACTCCTCCACCACCCTTCCACACTCCTCCTCCATCGCTCCAAACTCCTCCACCTCTGCTTCACACTTCTCCTCCACAACTCCGCACCCCTCTACCACCCTTCCACAGTCCTCCACATCCCCTCCACACTCCTACACACTCACCACCCTTGAACACTCCTCCTCCATCTCTCCACACTCCTCCACCACCACTCCGCACTCGTTCACTACTCCTCCACACTCTTACAGCACCACTCCACACTCCTACAACACTCCTCCACACTACTCCTACAACACTCCTTCACACTACTCCTCTACTCCTCCACAACATTCCACAACCTCTCCACACTCCACCACTCCTCCACACTCCTCCACAACCAATCCACACTTCTCCACAACCCCTCCTCACTCCTCCACCACCCCTCCACACTCCTCCACACTTCTCCACTACCCTTCCACACTCCTCCTCCTTCGCTCCACACTCCTCCACCACTGCTTCTCACTTATCCTCCACAACTCCACATCCCTCCACCTCCCCTCATCACTCCTCCACCACCCCTCAGTGCTTCTCCACAATCCTCCACCTCCCCCAACATCCCTCCTCCATCCTTCCCCACTCCTTCACCTCCTTTCCACACTCCTCCATATCCCCTCCACACTTATCCACCACCTCTCCACACTCCTCCACCACAAGTCTACACTCCTCCTTTATTCACACTCCTTCACCAAACCTCCACACTCTTCCAACACTTCTCCACTACCACTCTACACTCCTCCCCCACTCCTCCACACTCCTTCTCCACCCCTCCACAATTTTCCACCACCCCTCCCCACTCCAACACTCCTCCACACTCGTCCACCACCCCTCCATACTCCTCCACAACCATTTCACACTCCTCCACCACACATCTACACTCCTCCCCACTCCTCCACCACCCTTCCACACTCTTCCTCCATCGCTCCATACTCCTCCACCACCGCTTCACACTTCTCCACGACCCCTCCACACTCCTCCACACTCCTCCACCACCCCTCCATACTCCTCCACAATCCTCCGTCACCGTTGAACACTCCTCTTCCATCATTCCACACTCCTCCACCGCCTCTTCTTATTCCTCGACCACCCCTCAACACTCGTCCACCTCCCCTCCACACTCTTCCACTACCCCTCAATGCTTATCCACACTCCTCTACCACCCCTCCACACTCCTCCTCCATTCTTCCACACTCCTTCACCTTCCCTCCACACTCCTCCACAACCAATTCACACTTATCCACCTCCTTTCCACACTCCTCCACCGGAACTCCACACTCCTCCACCATTCACACTCCTCAAAAACACCTCCACATTCCTACACCACCCATCCACACTCTTCCAACACTTCTCCACAATCCTCCACCACATCTCCACACTCCTTCACCTCCTCTCCACACTCCTCCACCACCCCTGCACACTCCTCCACCACCCCTCCACACTCCTCCACCACCCTTCCACACTCCTTCACTACCCCTCCACACTCCACCACTCCTCCACATTTCTCCACCCCCTCAACACTCCTTCACTACCCCTCCACACTCGTCCACCACCCCTCCACACTCCTCCACCACCCCTCTACTATCCTCCATTATCTTCTCCTCACTCCTCCATCACAAGTTCACAATCATCCACAACCCCTCCACACTCCTCCACCACCTGTCCACACTCCTCCACCACCCTTCCACACTCCTCCACTATTCCCTCTACACTCCTGCATTACAAGACCACTCTCCTCCAGCACTCCTAAACACTTCTCCACCACCCCTCCATTCTTTTCTACCAACCCTCCACACTCCTCCACCACCATCAACACTCCTCCTCCTCCCCTCCACACTCCTCCACCACCAATCCACACTGTTTTACCACCTGTCCACACTCATCCACATCCCCTCCACACTCCTCCAGCACCTTTCCAAACTCCTCCACCATCCCTCCACACTCCTCCACCTCCACTCCACACTCCTCCAATACCCCATCACACTCCGCCACACTCCACCACCCTTCCACACTCCTCCATCGCTCCACACTCCTCCAACACCCCTCCACACTTCTCCACCACCCTCCCACACTCCTCCACCACCCCTCCACACTTCTCCACCACCCCTGCTCACTCCTGCACCTCCCCTGCACACTCCTCCACCACAACTCCAGACTCTTCCACTACCTTTCCACACTCCTCCACCTTCCCACCACACTCCTACACCACCCTCCACACTCCTCCACCATTACTATACACTCCTCCACCACCGCTCCACAATCCTCCACAACCCGTCCACACTCCACCACCCCTGCACACTCATCCACCACCCTTGCACTCTCCTCCTCCACCCATCCACACTCCTTCACCACCCCTCCACACTCCACCACTCCTCCACACTTCTCCACCCCCTCAACACTCCTTCACTACCCCTCCACACTCCTCCACCACCCCTCCACTCTCGTCCACAACCCCTCCACACTATTCCACACTCCTCCACTACTCATCAAAACTCCTGCACCGCATCTCCACACTCCTTCACCACCCCTCCACGCTCCTCCATCACCCCTCCACACTCCTCCACCAACCCTCCACACTCCTCCACCAACCCTCCACACTCCTCCACCACCTGTCCACACGCCTCCACCACCCTTCTACTCTCCTCCACTATCAACTCCTAACTCCTCCATTACAAGTTCACTATCATCCACAACCCGTCCCCACTCCTCCGACACTTGTCCACACTCCTCCTCCACCACACCTCCACACTCCTCCACTATCCCCTCCACGCTCCACCATTACAAGTCCACACTCCTCCACCACCCCTAAACATTCCTCCACTATTCCTTCCACACTCCTCCATTACAAGTCTACTCTCCTCCACCACCCCTCCACACTTCTCCACAACCCTTCCACACTTCTCTACCACCCATCCACACTCCTCCACCACTCCTCCACACTTCTCCACCACCCCTCCACAGTTCTCTACCACCCCTCCCCACTACTCAACCACCCCTCCAAACTCCTCCACATTCCTCCACACTCCTCAACCACCCTTCCAAACTCATCCATCGCTCCACACTTCTCCACCACTCATTCACACTTCTTCAATACCCCTCCACACTTCTCCACCACCCTTCCACACTCCTCCACACTACTAAACCACCCCTCCACACTCCTCCACTACAACTACACATTCCTCCGCTATTCACACTCCTCTTCCACCACTCCTCCACACTCCTCCACCAGCCCGCCACACTCCTCCACCACCACTCCACACTCAACCACCACCCCTGCTCACTCCTCCACCGCCAGTCCAAAATCCTTTTCTACCCCTCCACACTCCACCACTCCTCCACACTTCTCCACCCCCCTCAACACTCCTTCACTACCCCTCCACACTTCTCCACTACCCCTCAACACTCGTCCACCACTCCTTCACACTCCTCCAAAACCCCTCCACACTCCTTCACCACACCTCCACACACCCTCACCACCCTCCACACTCCTTCACCACACCTTAACATTCCTCCAATACCGCTCCACGCTTCTCAACCACCCCTCCACACTCGTCCACCACCCCTCCACACTCCTCCCCCAACCCTCCACACTCCTCCACCATCCCCTTCACTCCTCCACCACCTGTCCACACGCCTCCACCACCCCTCTACTCTCTTCCACTATCTCCTCCACACTCCTCCATTACAAGTTCACTCTCATCCACAACCACTCCACACTCCTCCACCACCTGTCAACACTCCTCCACCACCACCCCTCCACACTCCTCCGCCATCCCCTCCACCCTCCACCATTACAAGTCCACACTCCTCAACCACCCGTCCACACTCCTCCATTACAAGACCACTCTCCTCCAACACCCCTCCACACTTCTACACCACCCCTCCACACTTCTCTACCTACCCTACACACTCCTCCACCACCCTCAACTCTCCTCAACCACCCCTCCACACTAATCCACCACCCATCCACACTCCACCACCTGTCCACACTCCTCGAAAACCCCTGCGTACTCCTCCACCACCATTCCACACTTCTCCAATACCCCTCCACACTCCACCACTCCTCCACACTTCTCCACCCCCCTCAGCACTCCTTCACTACTTCTCCACACTCCTCCTCCACGCCTCCACACTGGTCCACCAACCCTCCATACTCCTCCACCAACCCTCCATACTCCTCCACCAACCCTCCACACTCCTCCACCAACCATCCACACTCCTCCACCAACCCTTCACACTCCTCCACCAACCCTTCACACTCCTCCACCAACCCTCCACACTCCTCCACCACCCCTCTACTCTCCTCCACTGTCCCCTCCACACTCCTCCATTACAAGTTAACTCTCATCCACAACCCCTCCACACTGCTCAACCACCTGTCCACACTACTCCACCACCACCCCTCTACACTCCTCCACTATCCCCTCCACACTCCACCATTACAAGTCCACACTCCTCCACCACCCCTGAACTATATTCCACAATTCCCTCCACACTCCTCCACTACAAGTCTACTCTCCTCCACCATCCCTCCACACTTCTCCACCTCCCCTCCACACTTCTCTACCAAAGCTACATACTCCTTCACCACCCCTCCATACTTCTTCACCACCCTTCCACACTCCTCCACCACACCTCTACACTCCTTCACCACCTTTCCACACTCCTTCTCCATCGCTCCACACTTCTCCAACACTCCTTCACACTTCTCCAGTACCCTTCCACACTTCTCCAGCACGCCTCCACACTTCTCAACCACCCCTCCACACTTCTCTACCACACCTCCACACTCCTCCACCATCCATCCACACTTCTCAACCACCCTTCCACACTTCTCTACCACCCCTCCACACTCCTCCACCACCCCTCCACACTCCTCCATCACATTTGCACACTCCTCCTATATAGCTTCACACTTCCCCACCACTTCTTCAAACTTCTCCAATACCCCTCCACACTTCTCCACCACCCTTCCAAACTTTTCCACACACCTCCACCACCCCTCCACACTCCTCCGCCACCCTTCCACACTCCTCCACCACCCCTCCACACTCCTCCACTCTTCTCCATCACCTTTCCACACTCCTCCTCCATCGCTCCACACTCCTCCACAACTCCTCCACACTCCTCCACCACCTTTCCCCACTCGTCAACTACCACGCCACACTCTTCCAACACCCTCCACACTCCTCCACCACCCCTCCACACTCTTCCACCACCCCTCCACACTCCTCCACCACCCCTCCACACTCCTACACACTCCTCCACCACCCTTCCACACTCCTCCATCGCTCCACACTCCTCCACATCCCCATCACACTTCATCACCACCCCTCCACACTCCTTCACCTCCACTCCACACTCCTCCACCACTCCTCTACACTTATCCACCAACCATCCACACTCCTCCAACACCCCTCCACACTCCTCAACTATCCCTATTTTCTTCTTCTCTACTATCCCCTTCACATTCTTTCACTATCCCCTCCACACTCCTCTATTATCCCCTCATCACTCGTCTACTATCCTCTCCACTCTTCTCCACTATCTCCTCCAGACTCCTCCACTATCCCTTCCTCTCTCCTCCAATATCCCATCATCACTCCTCCTCCATTCCTCCACAATCCTCCACCCCTCCTCAACACTCCTCTACCACCCTCCACACTAATCCTCAATCTGTCCACATTCCTCAACCACCCCTCCGCACTCGTCTACCACTCACCCACACTCCTCCACCACCCATCCACACTTCTCCATAACCCCTCCAAACTCATCCACCACCCTTCCACTCTCCTCCATAGCTCCACTTTCATCCACCACCCCTTCACACTAAAATAACACCCCTCCACACTCCTCCACCATCCCTGCACATTCTTCCACCACCCCTCCATGCTTCTCCACACTCCTCCACAACCGCTCCATACTCCTCCTCCAACCTTCCACACTCCTCCACCGCCCCTCCACACTCCTATACCACCCCTTTACGCTGCACCACCGCTCCACTCTCCTCCACCACCCCTCCACACTCCTCCACCACCCCTCCACACTCTTTCACGACCCGTCCTCTCTCCTCCACCACCCCTTCACACTCCTCCACCACCCCTCCACACTCTTCCACCACCCCTCAACAATCACCACACCTCCACACTCCTTTACCACCCCTCCACACACCTACACCACCCCTCCACACTCATCCACCACCTGTCCACACTCCTCCACAACCCCCCTCACTCCTCCACTATCCCCTCCACACTCCTCCATTACAAGTCCACTCTCCTCCACCACTCCTACACACTCCTCCACCAACCCTCCACACTTCTCCACCATCACTCCACACTCCAACACCACCTGTCCACACGCCTCCACCACCCCTCTACTCTGCTCCACTATCCCCTCCACACTCCTCCATTACAAGTTAACTCTCATCCACAACCCCTCCACACTGCTCCACCACCTGTCCACACTACTCCACCACCACCCCTCTACACTCCTCCACTATCCCCTCCACACTCCACCATTACAAGTCCACACTCCTCCACCACCCCTGAACTATATTCCACAATTCCCTAAACACTCCTCCACTACAAGTCTACTCTCCTCCACCATCCCTCCACAATTCTCCACCTCCCCTCCACACTTCTCTACCAAACATCCACACTCCTTCACCACCCCTCCATACTTCTCCACCACCCTTCCACACTTCTCTACCACCCCTCCACAATCCTCCACCACACCTCCACACTCCTTCACCACCTTTCCACACTCCTCCTCCATCGCTCCACACTTCTCCAACACTCCTTCACACTTCTCCAGTACCCCTCCACACTTCTCCACCACGCCTCCACACTTCTCAACCACCCCTCCACACTTCTCTACCACACCTCCACACTCCTCCACCATCCATCCACACTTCTCAACCACCCTTCCACACTTCTCTACCACCCCTCCACACTCCTCCACCACCCCTCCACACTCCTCCACCAGATTTGCACACTCCTCCTATATCGCTTCACACTTCTCCAATACCCCTCCACACTTCTCCACCACTCTTCCAAACTTCTCCACACCCCTCCACCACCCCTCCACACTCCTCCACCACCCTTCCACACTCCTCCACCACCCCTGCACACTCCTCCACTCTCCTCAATCACCTTTCCACACTCCTCCTCCTTCGATCCACACTTCTCCACCTCTCCTTCACACTTCTCCAATATCCCTCCACACTCCTCCAACTCCCTTCCACACTCCTCCACCATCCCTTTCACTCCTCCACCACCTGTCCACACGCCTCCACTAACCCTCTACTTTCTTCCACTATCTCCTCCACACTCCTCCATTACAAGTTCACTCTCATCCACAACCCCTCCACACTCCTCCACCACCTGTCAACACTCCTCCACCACCACCCCTCCACACTCCTCCACTATCCCCTCCACACTCCACCATTACAAGTCCACACTCCTCAACCACCCCTCCACACTCCTCCATTACAAGTCCACACTCCTCCAACACCCCTCCACACTTCTCCACCACCTCTCCACACTTCTCTACCAACCCTCCACACTCCTATACCACCATCAACTCTCCTCAACCACCCCTCCACACTCCTTCAGCACCCTTCCACACTCCTCCTCCATCGCTCCAAACTCCTCCACCTCTGCTTCACACTTCTCCTCCACAACTCCACACCCCTCTACCACCCTTCCACAGTCCTCCACATCCCCTCCACACTCCTACACACTCACCACCCTTGAACACTCCTCCTCCATCTCCCCACACTCCTCCACCACTCCTCCGCACTCTTTCACTACTCCTCCACACTCTTACAGCACCACTCCACACTCATACAACACTCCTCCACACTACTCCTCTACTCCTCCACTACATTCCAGAACCTCTCCACACTCCACCACTCCTCCACACTCCTCCACACTCCTCCACACTCCTCCACAACCAATCCACACCCCTCCACCACCCCTCCACACTCCTACACCACCCCTCCACACTCATACACCACCTGTCCACACTCCTCCACAACCCCCCCTCACTCCTCCACTATCCCCTCCACACTCCTCCATTACAAGTCCACTCTCCTCCACCACTCCTCCACACTCCTCCACACTCCTCCACACTCCTCCACACTCCTCCACACTCCTCCACAACCAATCCACACCCCTCCACCACCCCTCCACACTCCTACACCACCCCTCCACACTCATCCACCACCTGTCCACACTCCTCCACAACCCCCCTCACTCCTCCACTATCCCCACCACTCTCCTCCATTATTGGTCTACTGTCCTCCACAATCCCTCCACACTTCTCCACCACCATTCCACACTAATTCACCACCCCTTCACATTTCTCCACCATCCCTGCAGCTCCTGAACCTGTATTCCCTGGAACGCAGGCGGGAGAGATAAATGATTATATACACCTGGAATATCCTAGAGGTACTAGTACCGAACTTGCACACAAGAATCACTCACTGGTGGCTCTGGTGGCCTGGTGGTTAACGCTCTCGCTTCACACGGTGAGGGCCTGGGTTCGATTCCCAGCCAGAGTAGAAACATTGGACGTGTTTCTTTCCACCTGTTGTCTATGTTCCCCATCAGTAAAATGGGTACCTGGGTGTTAGTCGACTGGTGTGGGTCGCATCCTGGGACACTGACCTAAGGAGGCCTGGTCACAGACCGGGCCGCAGGGGCGTTGACCCCCGGAACTCTCTCCAGGTAAACTCCAGGTAAACAACGAAAGCAAAAGACTTGGCAGACGATGCAACATCCCCCAGTGAAAAGCAGGGGTGTCACTAGCACGTTAAGAGACCATACAATAAGTGTCAGAGGCCCGAGACTGTTCAACTGCTTCCCAGCCTACATAAGAGGGATTACCAACAGACCCCTGGCAGTCCTCAAGCTGGCATTGGACAAGCACCTAAATTCGGTACCTGACCAGCAGGGCTGTGGCTCGTACGTTGGTTTGCGTGCAGCCAGCAGTAACAGCCTGGTTGATCAGGCTCTGATCCACCAGGAGGCCTGGTCACAGACCGGGCCGCGGGGACGTTAACCCCCGGAATTCTCTCCAGGTAAACTCCTCCACCACCCCTCCACACTCCTCCACCAACCATTCACACCTCCACCACCCCTCCACACTCCTCCACTCTCCTCCATCACCTTTCCACACTCCTCCTCCATCGCTCCACACTTCTCCACCACTCCTTCACACTTCTCCAATATCCCTCCACACTCCTCCACCACCCTTCCACACTCCTCCACCACCCCTACACACTCCTCCACTCTCTTCCATCACCTTTCCACACTCCTCCTCCATCGCTCCACACTTCTCCACCACTCCTCTCTTCTCCAATACCCCTCCACACTTCTCCACCATCCTTCCACACTCCTCCACCACCCCTCTACACTCCTCCACAACTCCTCCACACTCCTTCACCACCTTTCCCCACTCGTCAACTACCACGCCACACTCCTCCAACACCCTCCACACTCCTCCACCACCCCTCCACACTCTTCCACCACCCCTCCACACTCTTCCACCACCCCTCCACACTCCTTCACCACTCCTGCACACTCCTCCACCACCCCTCCACAATTTTCCAACACCCATGCACACTCCACCACTCCTTCACACTCCTCCACCACCCCTCCACACTCGTCCACCATCCCTCCACACTCCACCACAACCCCTCCACACTCCTCCTCCACCCCTCTACATTCCTCCACACTCCTCCACCACCCCTTCTCACTTCTCCGCCACCGCTCCACACTCCTCCACCTGCCCTCCACACTCCTCCACCACCCCTCCACACTCCTCCACACTCGTCCACCACCCTTCCACACTCCTCCATCGTTCCACACTCCTCCACCACCCTTTCACACTTCTCCACCACCCCTCAACACTCCTCCCCAACCCTCCACACTCCTCCACCATCCCTCCATACTCCTCCACCACCACCACCTGTCAACACTCCTCAACCACCCCTCCACACTCCTCCATTACAAGTCCACTCTCCTCCACCACCACTCCACACTCCTCCACCACCTGTCGACACTCCTCCACCACCTGTCGACAGTCCTCCACCAACCCTTCACACTCCTCCACTATCCCCTCCACACTCCTCCATTACAAGTCCACACTCCTGAACCACCCCTCCAGACTCCTCCACTATCCCCACCACTCTCCTCCACCACTCCTCCACGCTCCTCCACCAACCCTCCACACTCCTCCACCACTCCTCCACACTCCTCCACAACCAATCCACACCCCTCCACCACCCCTCCACACTCCTACACCACCCCTCCACACTCATCCACCACCTGTCCACACTCCTCCACAACCCCCCTCACTCCTCCACTATCCCCACCACTCTCCTCCATTATTGGTCTACTGTCCTCCACAATCCCTCCACACTTCTCCACCACCATTCCACACTAATTCACCACCCCTTCACATTTCTCCACCATCCCTCCAGCTCCTGAACCTGTATTCCCTGGAACGCAGGCGGGAGAGATAAATGATTATATACACCTGGAATATCCTAGAGGTACTAGTACCGAACTTGCACACAAGAATCACTCACAACGAAAGCAAAAGACTTGGCAGACGATGCAACATCCCCCAGTGAAAGGCAGGGGTGTCACTAGCACGTTAAGAGACCATACAATAAGTGTCAGAGGCCCGAGACTGTTCAACTGCTTCCCAGCCTACATAAGAGGGATTACCAACAGACCCCTGGCAGTCCTCAAGCTGGCACTGGACAAGCACCTAAAGTCGGTACCTGACCAGCAGGGCTGTGGCTCGTATGTTAGTTTGCGTGCAGCCAGCAGTAACAGCCTGGTTGATCAGGCTCTGATCCACCAGGAGGCCTGGTCACAGACCGGGCCGCGGGGACGTTAACCCCCGGAATTCTCTCCAGGTAAACTCCTCCACCACCCCTCCACACTCCTCCACCAACCATTCACATCTCCACCAACCATTCACACTCCACCAACCATTCACACTCCACCAACCATTCACACCTCCACCAACCATTCACACTCCACCAACCATTCACACCTCCACCACCCCTGCACACTCCTCCGCTATCCCCTCCACACTCCTCCACTATCCACTCCACACTCCTCCATTACAAGTCCACTCTCCTCCACCACCCCTTTACACTTCTCCACCACCCCTCCACAGTTCTCCACCGCCCCTCCACCACCCTCGACACTCCTCCGCCACCCCTCCACACTCCTATACCACCCCTCCACACACCTCCACCAACCTTCCACACTCCTCCACCACATCTCCACACTACTCCTCTACCACTCCACACTCCTCCAAACTCATCCACCACCCTTCCACTCTCCTCCTCCATCGCTCCACACTCCTCCACAACCCCTCCACACTGCTGGTTTACTTGTCAATCATCATCTGCATTGTTCTTAAACTTTAGGCGACACGTTTAGTGGTGATGATGGTTTTGCTGGTGATAGCGAGGTGGTGTGTCTAAGATCATATGTGAATGTATGAGTAACTGACGGCACAGTCGGGCCACTGTAACAGAAGCAGCATCCTCTGGCCAGCAGCAGCAGCAGCATCCTCTGGCCAGCAGCAGCAGCAGCTTGTGGCTAGCAGCAGCAGCTTGTGGCTAGCAGCAGCAGCAATATCTGGCTAGCAACAGACGGCAGCATCAACCTCTGGCTAGCAAGAGCTGAGTTCGGTGGTCTCATTGTCTTATGTACGACATATGACCCTCGTCTGGGTCATGGGTCAGCAGTATGCGCATTTAATGTGTATTATATTTGCAGAGTGTTACGTTATGACAATACGAATCAGATTGCTGGTCCTCCTCCTTTCTGCCTTTGGTTCCTTAATTCCCAGATGGCATCAGTAGGCGGAAAGAGCAGCGGGATAAGTAAATGTCAGAGTATAGCCATCTGCATAGGCCTGGGATTCTGGCAGTAGGTGAAGGTGGTTAAATTAGACATTCTGTAAAACCTTATTTATTTGCATATGTAAATATGCATACATGCAGCTTCATATAATGTCAACTTCAATGACCTTCACCTAATTCCAGAATCTCATGCCTATGCAGGTGGTTGTACTCTGACACTGACTTATCCAGAAGAGGTAATGCCAGCTCCTCTCTGGTACATCAGTCACCAGCTTACAGCTATATAAGTCTGGGGAAAACGATAGAAGGTTATATATGCTGCTCCTGAGAAAACACAAATGATGCTCTCTAGGAAAGATGTTAAGCTGTAGCAGAAATAAGATGAATGAAAGGAAAGAGGGAAGGGAGGGAGAGACAGAGATGAAGAGATGGAAAGAGGGGGCAGAAAGGATGGATGAGGGGAAAGAGGAGGAGAGTGAGGGAGGAATAGACAGGCAAAGAGACTGAATCAGTGCTCAATAACTTGTAACTTTTATTGTACGTTGTCTCGCTTCCTCATCCAAAGCTTTTAGTGTCAGTTTGTCGCCTCTTAAAAACACAGAAGCAAAAGCTGATAGCGGTTATGAAGGAGTTACATTTGGAAAACAGAAAAAAAAACAAGAACACACGCAAGTGTCTCCTGACGATAAAACAATAATAGTTCTCTGAAATAAGTGTGGCGAAGCAGCCTGGAGCTTATACAGTGTCGTTGCTGATGCTCTATACAACCCAGTGGGATTTAGTGGTCATATATAGACCACTAAATCTCACTTATGATGATTATCTCTTCAGTCAGTTACTGACTTTGCCAGCAGCAGTGTGACGCGGGTCCAGCAGGAAGAATATGAAGTTCCATTATATATTTAATAGTATAGCCATTGAACTTAACTCACGAAATCGTAATGACACGATTGTAAACCGACACTAACGCGTCGGTCTGGAGTTTTAAGACACCCATGATATGCTTTACTGCCACTGAATTTTTTAGAGATGGTTTATATGGAATCACTACAGAAAAAAACAGGAGCATGATACAGATACATAAATATGGGTAACAATAACATTAGACTTCATATTAGTGAAATAAAGGATATTCTTGACAGCTTCGTGTACTGCCATTACTAACTTCATCCATGACGATATATTGAAAATTTACCAAATAGCATATTATATAAAATATCCTAAAAGCTTTGATATTTTATAATTGCCAGAAATACAATTTTCAATTCCTAAAAGAATACAGAACCAACATATTCAATCAAGAATATGTTGGTTTTGTTATAACATTATTCAACCAAGAATATGTGGGTTTGGTTATAACATTATTCAACCAAGAATATGTTGGTTTGGTTATAGCATTATTCAACCAAGAATATGTTGGTTTTGTTATAACATTATTCAACCAAGAATATGTTGGTTTTGTTATAACATTATTTAACCAAGAATATGTTGGTTTTGTTATAACATTATTTAACCAAGAATATGTTGGTTTTGTTATAACATTATTCAACCAAGAATATGTTGGTTTTGTTATAACATTATTCAACCAAGAATATGTTGGTTTTGTTATAACATTATTCAACCAAGAATATGTTGGTTTTGTTATAACATTATTCAACCAAGAATATGTTGGTTTTGTTATAACATTATTCAACCAAGAATATGTGGGTTTTGTTATAACATTATTCAATCAAGAATATGTTGGTTTTGTTATAACATTATTCAACCAAGAATATGTTGGTTTTGTTATAACATTATTCAACCAAGAATATGTTGGTTTGGTTATAACATTATTCAACCAAGAATATGTTGGTTTTGTTATAACATTATTCAACCAAGAATATGTTGGTTTTGTTATAACATTATTTAACCAAGAATATGTTGGTTTTGTTATAACATTATTTAACCAAGAATATGTTGGTTTTGTTATAACATTATTCAACCAAGAATATGTTGGTTTTGTTATAACATTATTCAACCAAGAATATGTTGGTTTTGTTATAACATTATTCAACCAAGAATATGTTGGTTTTGTTATAACATTATTCAACCAAGAATATGTTGGTTTTGTTATAACATTATTCAACCAAGAATATGTGGGTTTTGTTATAACATTATTCAACCAAGAATATGTTGGTTTGGTTATAACATTATTCAACCAAGAATATGTTGGTTTGGTTATAACATTATTCAACCAAGAATATGTTGGTTTGGTTATAACATTATTCAACCAAGAATATGTTGGTTTTGTTATAACATCAAAACTTGCTTAATCTATTTTCTCTACTTAACTTCCAAAATTCAACTTATATTTAAAAATCTTGATGCAAAAAAAAAAAATCATTATGAATTCTCCCGAAATTACTGATCACTGCATCTCTAATATTCCCTGTACGAAATGCACTAATTATTTTTGTACAAATTGAAAAAAATAGCATTATAAATAGGCAAGAGTATAATTTTCCGTTTATGCATGCGAGATATTTTAACCACTCTATAAATTTTCAAAAAGCAAGAACTCATTTAAAATTAAGTCCTTTATAAAAATTTCTTTTATACTTTTAAAGACATTTTTTTCCATTTATGTTATTGTAAAAATTAAAAAATTTGAGCAAAAGAACCTTAGAAAAATTTACCTAACCTTATTATAACAAGCGCAATTTAATTTAGCCTAATCCAACTAAATATATTTTAGATAAGTTTACAGTAATTTAATAATAAACGAACACAATGAAATATTTTTTTTGGGTTAGGTTCAAAATGATTTTTTGCGAAATTATTACATACACATATTTTCGCTTGCCTTATTCGGCAAGAAGATCGTTGCTATTTAAGCCAAACTCGCAAACTTTACCTATTCGGCACGACATAAATGTACATACATACATACATACATACATACATACATACATACATACAATCTTGGACTGCAAGAAAGCGTTTGACACAGTTCCACACAAGAGATTAGTACAAAAACTGGAGGACCAAGCAGGGATAACAGGGAAGGCACTACAATGGATTAGGGAATACGTGTCAGGAAGACAGCAGCGAGTCATGGTACGTGGCGAGGTGTCAGAGTGGGGACCTGTGACCAGCGGGGTCCCACAGGGGTCAGTCCTAGGACCAGTGCTGTTTCTGGTATTTGTGAACGACATGACGGAAGGAATAGACTCCGAAGTGTCCCTGTTTGCAGATGACGTGAAGTTGATAAGAAGAATTCACTCGATCGATGACCAGGCAGAACTACAAAGGGATCTGGACAGGCTGCAGACCTGGTCCAGCAACTGGCTCCTGGAGTTCAACCCCACCAAGTGCAAAGTCATGAAGTTTGGGGAAGGGCAAAGAAGACCGCAGACGGAGTACAATCTAGGGGGCCAGAGACTACAAACCTCACTCAAGGAAAAAGATCTTGGGGTGAGTATAACACCAGGCACATCTCCTGAAGCGCACATCAACCAAATAACTACTGCAGCATATGGGCGCCTAACAAACCTCAGAACAGCATTCCGACATCTTAATAAGGAATCGTTCAGGACCCTGTACACCGTGTACGTTAGGCCCATATTGGAGTATGCGGCACCAGTTTGGAACCCACACCTAGCCAAGCACGTAAAGAAACTAGAGAACGTGCAAAGGTTTGCAACAAGACTAGTCCCAGAGCTAAGAGGTATGTCCTACGAGGACGTGTACTTTTGTACTTGTGACCTGTACTTTTGAGTGGTGACCTGTACTTAACTCAGTGGTGACCTGTACTTAACTCAGTGGTGACCTGTACGTAACTCTGTGAAGAAGTGTCTTGTTTGCTCCCGTGGACTGAACCAAGATGCCCTCCATCGAGCAACTTTACCAGCAACTTAAGGAAGAATTGAGGGCAGCGAAGATGGAGATACGGCGATTGACCGAGGAAAACAAGAGGATTCGTAGTAGTCCTCCTGTTTCGAGTCCTCAGGTCAAGAAGGGATCGTGGTCAGTGGCTGGACAGCAGGGGACGACGAAGTTGACGATCAAGAAGACGAATGGAAAGCCAGAAACGATGAAGAAGAAAGAGACTGCTGTGGAAACTCCTGTGGAAACCTCCAACGCATTCTCGGTGCTACCCGACGAATGTGAGTCGACTACTGGGATCGTCACGACGAACGACAACAAGGAAGGTAAGAATATTGTTGTTGTTGGGGATAGCCAGGTTAGATACATGGATAGGGCATTCTGCTTGAAGGACAGGAGTAGGAGACAAAGGGTATGCTTTCCTGGGGCTGGGATGGAGGACATTGTTAGCCGGCTTGACAACATCATGAACGGTAATGGGATCAATCCTATTATTTGCCTCAGTGCTGGAGGCAATGATGTAGGCAAGCGTAGAAGTGAGGATTTAGTTGGAAAGTTCAGGACAGCTATAGACATAATTAGGAAGAAGGGGGGGGCGCCCTGTTATATGTGGCATTTTGCCAAGAAGAGGTGTTGGTAATGAATGGTTGTCCAGAGCAATTGGTATTAATTGTTGGCTGGATAAACACTGTAAGGATAATGCAGTACCATTCATTGACAACTGGGACAACTTCTATGGCCGAAATGACATGTATGCCAGGGATGGGGTTCACTTATCCAGGGCAGGTGTGGGTTTTCTTGCTAACTCAGTTGAGGGGGTTGTTAGGACTTTAAACTAGGATTAGTTAGAGGTATGGGTTTAGAAATGATTAATAATGAGTATGGATATATTGACTTATGCTCTGATATTAAGAATCTTAATAGTAACTGTCATGGAGTAACTCTGGGCAATGATAATTTCAGAAATTGTGTAAAAACAAAGATGAATAGGAAAAATGTGCAGAACAAAAAACATATGATGGTATTTTATGCTAACAGTCGAAGTGCAAGAAATAAAATTAATGAACTACGTTTGGTAGCATGTGCTGGGAACTTTGATATCATTGCATTAACTGAAACGTGGTATGATTTAAAGAGTCGGGATATGACTGCTGAGTGTAATATTCAGGGATTTAAGTTGTTCAATGTGGATAGATGTAATGGGAAGGGGGGAGGAGTTGCATTGTATGTTCGAGAAAATATTAATTGTTGCATAAAAACAGGTATAAAAATAGATGGAGCAGTAACAGAGTCTGTTTGGGTGGAGTTCGTGGAGGGTCAAGAAAAACTAATTCTAGGTGTAATATACCGACCTCCAGGCTTGGATCACGATAGAGGGAGACTTCTTTGGGACGAAATTGTTAGGGCTTCTGGACACAGTAACATAGTCATAGTAGGGGATTTTAACTTTAGTCAAATTGACTGGAATTCTTTGACAGGTAATCTAGAGTCCAGTGACTTTATGGAAACAGTTCAGGACTGTTTTCTGAAACAGAGTGTAACTGAGTCTACCAGGGGTAATAATTTGCTAGGAAACACTCGTGAATAATCTGGAGATCACTGAAGAGCTTGGCGCAAGCGATCACAAATCCATCACTTTTAGCATTAATTGGGAATGCAAGAATAATGATAATACAGTAAAAATCCCTGATTTTCGTTCTGCCGATTATAATGGACTTAGGGAACATCTGTCTAATCTTGATTGGGGTTATCTAGCTAATGATTTTATTGACGATAATCATACTTATGAATATGAAGGGATCTGCTTTTATGATTGTTTTCTTAATAATGTACACAGTGCCCAGAGTATATACATTCCCCAGAGAGAAATTAGGTCTAATAATAACGATCCCAAATGGGTTAACAGGAGGCTAAAGCATCTATTAAGGGAGAAAAGGGGAATTTATAGGCGCATCAGAAGAGGAGAGGTTAACCTTACTGACCAATATGTTCAGCTTAAAAGAGAAGTAAAAAAGGCGATTAGAAAGGCTAAACGTGACTATGAAATTAGAGTTGCTAATGAATCAAAGACTAATCCAAAGGGGTTCTTTCAAGTGTATAGGGCGAAGGTGAAGGAAAAAGTAGGACCTCTGAAATCTGGGAATGGACAGCTGACGGATAATGAACTGGAAATGTGTTCCTTATTTAATGACTATTTTTTGTCAGTTTTTACACAGGAAGATGTAAATGAGATTCCAGTAATTAACAATTATTTAGTTCCTGATAAATTTAAGTTAACTAATATTACTGTCACGAGGGACATGGTTATTAAACAGATAGACAAACTGAAACAAAATAAGTCCCCGGGACCCGATGAGTTGTTTTCAAGGGTACTTAAGGAATGCAAGATGGAGCTTAATCAGCCATTAACGAGTGTATTCAATGCGTCCATTCTTACCGGTGTTGTGCCAGAGTTGTGGAAGATGGCTAATGTGGTTCCTATATTCAAATCAGGGGATAAGTCCACTCCTTCAAATTACCGTCCAATAAGCCTGACATCTATAGTGGGCAAGTTATTAGAATCAATTATAGCTGACATTATCAGAAGTCACCTTGAAGAGCATAACTTGATAAATGAATCTCAGCATGGATTCACGAGAGGTCGTTCCTGCCTGACAAACTTACTGACGTTCTTCAATAGAACATTTGAGGCAGCTGACAGTGATAAGGAATATGATATTGTTTATTTGGATTTTAGTAAAGCCTTCGACAGAGTACCTCACAAGAGACTCTTAAGAAAAGTGGCAGCTCATGGTATAGGAGGTAAAGTTCTAGCATGGATTGAGGCATGGCTTACCAATAGAAAGCAGAGAGTTACCATTAATGGAGTGAAATCTGAATGGGGATTAGTCACTAGTGGCGTTCCACAAGGATCAGTTTTAGGCCCTCTCCTGTTCATAATTTACATTAATGACCTTGATGAAGGGATTACTAGTGACATGAGTAAGTTTGCTGATGATACAAAGATAGGCCGTATAATTCACTCTGAGGAGGATATCAATGAACTCCAGGACGATTTGAACAAATTAATGTCTTGGTCTAAAAAATGGCAGATGAAGTTTAATGTGGATAAGTGTAAGGTACTTGCCCTTGGTAATGAAGATAACCCTCGAAGCTATAATCTAGGTGAAGTAGAGCTTGGTCATACAGAATGTGAAAAAGACTTGGGAGTCATGGTAAGCAGAAATCTAAAGCCAAGACAGCAGTGCCTTAGTGTGCGCAACAAGGCCAACAGATTACTTGGATTTATCTCAAGAAGTATAAGTAACAGAAGTCCAAAAGTTATTTTACAGCTCTATACATGTTAGGTAAGACACATATGCAACAGTTAGCATATCTGTTGCATATGTGTCTTACCTAACAATCTGTCGGTATTTTATACCATTTTAATGTTCAGCTCTATACATCACTAGTGAGGCCTCATTTAGATTATGCTGCTCAGTTTTGGTCCCCTTACTACAGGATAGACATAGACTCAGAGAACATACAGAGAAGAATGACTAAAATGATTTACTGTGTAAGGAACCTCCCGTATGAAGACAGACTTAAAGCCTTAAATCTCCACTCTCTGGAGAGGCGTAGAATGAGAGGAGATATCATTGAAGTGTATAAGTGGATGACGGGCATAAACAAGGGAGACATTAATAAAGTACTGAGGGTGTCGAACCAGGTAAGAACCAGGAATAATGGATTTAAGTTGGATAAATTTAGATTTAGAAAGGACATAGGTATGTATTGGTTTTCTAACAGAGTTGTAGATGCGTGGAACAGTCTTCCCAGTGGGGTGATAGAGGCTAGGACCTTGGGTAGCTTTAAGAAGAGACTGGACAAATATATGAGTGGGAGGGGCTGGGTTTGATTGGTGTCAAAGGGTACGGGAGTTATTTCTTGAGTAGCTTTAGGTAGATGTCGTTTTGATAAGGACCTGCCTCGTATGGGCCAGTAGGCCTTCTGCAGTGTTCCTACATTCTTATGTTCTTATGTTCTTATGAGAGGTTAAGGGAAATCAACCTGACGACACTGGAAGACAGGAGAGATAGGGGGGACATGATAACGACATACAAAATACTGAGAGGAATTGACAAGGTGGACAAAGACAGGATGTTCCAGTGATGGGACACAGCAACAAGGGAACACAGTTGGAAGTTGAAGACACAGATGAATCACAGGGATGTTAGGAAGTATTTCTTCAGCCACAGAGTAGTAGTCAGGAAGCGGAATAGTTTGGGAAGCAATGTAGTGGAGGCAAGATCCATACATAGCTTTAAGCAGAGGTATGATAAAGCTCACGGTTCACGGAGAGTGACCTAGTAGCGACCAGTGAAGAGGCGGGGCCAGGAGCCTATACTCGACCCCTGCAACCTCAACTAGGTGAGTACATACATACGTACATTGCAATAATTGCTAGAAATGTATCCCTCAAACCTCATGTATTGTATATGCCATCTTTGTACCAGCAATGTATCCTTTTAAGTCTTGTGCACCATATTATGTAATAAAATATACCTATTGTTAATAAAAATATTAAAAATGGGATATTAGAGGAAATGGAATATTCATATGGCATCAGGAACAATTCCAAATCACGCACACAGTCTTTATACTGCTGTCTTTCTACCTTTCCCATTTTTTTTTCAGCAACTTCGCCTTTAGCGACCTAAAACAAGGCAATGTGACCATCCAGTAGCCTGTGTGGTTTATTAAACTGGTGGCGATCATTACCTTAGGCCTCGTCCCCCTCTATCCCTCAAGGGTAGGCAATGTTAGGGGCTGACCTTCATAAATCAGCTGAGGCAGGATTAAGGGTCACAAAGGAAAGTTCTTTTTTTCCAGCATATTGGGCATCATGCCCAATATAAGAATCAGACTCCGGGTCACTGATGACCAGAAGTCCAAGAGGGACAGTTTAGATTGCATTTGTACTAATGCCACTGTTGCACCTATGGATATATTCCAAACCCACTCTAGTGCGGTACTACTCCTCTACTCGGAAGAGGAGCTACTCCAACGATGTGGGTATCACCCCCACAACTTCCAAACCCAACGTTCTGTGTTGCACGCATCAACAGCTTCATGCGTGAATACGCCCCCGTCTCTCTCCCCCCCCCCATCTTTCTCTCCCCCTGTCTCTCTCCCTATCTCCCCATGCGATGTATTCAGAGTGAATGTATATTGTAGATATTCTATATGTCACTGCTCTTCAAATGCTTGCACGAAAGGTGCATAATTTAAAAGAGACATGCTCTTGATCACACACGCAAGAACTCACACAAGCAAAATGCTGATTAAAGCATATGAATAAACTTATTTGCAAATTTAAACACAAGCAAGTTTAGAGTTAGTGTAATTAGTATATGGCTGCCTAATTGTAAGTAAACTAGACAGACATATGTTGATGTTCGTACTGATGACATGAAACGAGACAGACATATGTTGATGTTCGTACTGATGACATGAAACTAGACAGACATATGTTGATGTTCGTACTGATGACATGAAACTAGACAGACATATGTTGATGTTCGTACTGATGCCATGAAACTAGACAGACATATGTTGATGTTCGTACTGATGACATGAAACTAGACAGACATATGTTGATGTTCGTACTGATGACATGAAGCCACGATATGATAACGAGACAATTTTATGTATTAACGTTAAGTGAAGGACATAAAGTTTTATGATTAAAATGAGAAAGCTGGAGGTAAATCAGACAGAACAGGAACGTAGTAAACCAGTTATGTAAATGAACCGGGAATATGAATATTTTTTATGTCAATGGAAAGCAACACTTTCTTAAAAATGTGTACAGTAGTGACTTGAAATTGTGTTTCAGAACGTTAATGTTTACTGGCATTTTCAACATTCTGTTTTTAGATTGTAATGAATATTACGTTACTTAAAAGAATTATTTTTAATTATCTGTTATATCAGCAGAAACACTTCATACGAGGATGTAATAATGATTTATTACATCACATATGCAAATGGAGCTACAGAATAAATTCCACTGACGCTGACTTGTTAATGGGGTTAGAAAAGTGTTGTTGAAAAATATAGAGCAGAACCTGTTATGATTAACATTATTCCAGTGTTAATACGAGATAATCCAAGTTGTGTTGAAGACTTGTCTTCTAATATTTGTCGTACCGATGAGAAATATTACCGTCCATCATAGTGTATGTTTGATATCTCAGTAATTACCACGTAAGGTTCACTGTTTAACGGTAATGGTGAGCTTCCTGCTGCAGTGTTGCTTTTGACTTCGCTTTCCAGCTTTAAAATCTGATTCATTTGCACATTTAAGGGCGTTCCTTCTGCTGATGTCACCTGCCAACCGAAGTACATCAAGCAGACAGGGGAGAAGTACATCAAGCAGACAGGGGAGAAGTACATCAAGCAGACAGGGGAGAAGTACATCAAGCAGACAGGGGAGAAGTACATCAAGCAGACAGGGGAGAAGTACATCAAGCAGACAGGGGCGAAGTACATCAAGCAGACCGGGGAGAAGTACATCAAGCAGACAGGGGAGAAGTACATCAAGTACATCCTCGTTAATAAGGAAGTCTTCCTCGTTAATAAGGAAGTCTTCCTCGTTAATAAGGAAGTCTTCCTCGTTAATAAGGAAGTCTTCCCTCGTTAATAAGGAAGTCTTCCCTCGTTAAACATAGAAGACAAAAAACGAAAATTCTTTTTTTTTTAGTTTCTTTTCTAATTACTTTCTTTATAAAATTTTCTACAACTCCGTCAGAAAAAAAATATTTGATTCTTTACTTTTTTTTATTAAATCTGATTTAAAAAATGGCGAACTAGCATCCACTCCTCCCAGATTTAAAACAAATACTTCTTAATAACATACACCAGCACCATTTAGACTTTGAAGGTGATTAGAAGAGGCACTCACTACCTATGTGGTAAACCATTAACTTAATAAATTCTTGTATGGAAATTTATGTAGGTCAGTGTGACAGGCTGTTTTAATAAACTCCACCGATGGTAAAAGTTTGAAGCCGATCAGAAGAAGCATTGTTTAGTTGCAGAAGCAAAATGAATTATAAATACTGAGTAAAGTTACAAACTGAGTCTTATGGCAGCCAACAGTAGCATGATCCTGGTGTTCAAGAGTCTTATGGCAGCCAACAGTAGCATGATCCTGGTGTTCAAGAGTCTTATGGCAGCCAACAGTAGCATGATCCTGGTGTTCAAGAGTCTTATGGCAGCCAACAGTAGCATGATCCTGGTGTTCAAGAGTCTTATGGCAGCCAACAGTAGCATGATCCTGGTGTTCAAGAGTCTTATGGCACCCAACAGTAGCATGATCCTGGTGTTCAAGAGTCTTATGGCAGCCAACAGTAGCATGATCCTGGTGTTCAAGAGTCTTATGGCACCCAACAGTAGCATGATCCTGGTGTTCAAGAGTCTTATGGCAGCCAACAGTAGCATGATCCTGGTGTTCAAGAGTCTTATGGCAGCCAACAGTAGCATGATCCTGGTGTTCAAGAGTCTTATGGCACCCAACAGTAGCATGATCCTGGTGTTCAAGAGTCTTATGGCAGCCAACAGTAGCATGATCCTGGTGTTCAAGAGTCTTATGGCAGCCAACAGTAGCGTGATCCTGGTGTTCAAGAGTCTTATGGCAGCCAACAGTAGCATGATCCTGGTGTTCAAGAGTCTTATGGCAGCCAACAGTAGCATGATCCTGGTGTTCAAGAGTCTTATGGCAGCCAACAGTAGCATGATCATGGTGTTCAAGAGTCTTATGGCAGCCAACAGTAGCATGATCATGGTGTTCAAGAGTCTTATGGCAGCCAACAGTAGCATGATCCTGGTGTTCAAGAGTCTTATGGCAGCCAAGAGTAGCATGATCCTGGTGTTCAAGAGTCTTATGGCACCCAACAGTAGCATGATCCTGGTGTTCAAGAGTCTTATGGCAGCCAACAGTAGCATGATCCTGGTGTTCAAGAGTCTTATGGCAGCCAACAGTAGCATGATCCTGGTGTTCAAGAGTCTTATGGCACCCAACAGTAGCATGATCCTGGTGTTCAAGAGTCTTATGGCAGCCAACAGTAGCATGATCCTGGTGTTCAAGAGTCTTATGGCAGCCAACAGTAGCATGATCCTGGTGTTCAAGAGTCTTATGGCACCCAACAGTAGCATGATCCTGGTGTTCAAGAGTCTTATGGCAGCCAACAGTAGCATGATCCTGGTGTTCAAGAGTCTTATGGCAGCCAACAGTAGCATGATCCTGGTGTTCAAGAGTCTTATGGCAGCCAACAGTAGCATGATCCTGGTGTTCAAGAGTCTTATGGCAGCCAACAGTAGCATGATCCTGGTGTTCAAGAGTCTTATGGCAGCCAACAGTAGCATGATCCTGGTGTTCAAGAGTCTTATGGCAGCCAACAGTAGCATGATCCTGGTGTTCAAGAGTCTTATGGCAGCCAACAGTAGCATGATCCTGGTGTTCAAGAGTCTTATGGCAGCCAACAGTAGCATGATCCTGGTGTTCAAGAGTCTTATGGCAGCCAACAGTAGCATGATCCTGGTGTTCAAGAGTCTTATGGCACCCAACAGTAGCATGATCCTGGTGTTCAAGAGTCTTATGGCAGCCAACAGTAGCATGATCCTGGTGTTCAAGAGTCTTATGGCAGCCAACAGTAGCATGATCTTGGTGTTCAAGAGTCTTATGGCAGCCAACAGTAGCATGATCCTGGTGTTCAAGAGTCTTATGGCAGCCAACAGTAGCATGATCCTGGTGTTCAAGATTCTTATGGCACCCAACAGTAGCATGATCCTGGTGTTCAAGAGTCTTATGGCAGCCAACAGTAGCATGATCCTGGTGTTCAAGAGTCTTATGGCAGCCAACAGTAGCATGATCCTGGTGTTCAAGAGTCTTATGGCAGCCAACAGTAGCATGATCCTGGTGTTCAAGAGTCTTATGGCAGCCAACAGTAGCATGATCCTGGTGTTCAAGAGTCTTATGGCAGCCAACGGTAGCATGATCCTGGTGTTCAAGAGTCTTATGGCAGCCAACAGTAGCATGATCCTGGTGTTCAAGAGTCTTATGGCAGCCAACAGTAGCGTGATCCTGGTGTTCAAGAGTCTTATGGCAGCCAACAGTAGCATGATCCTGGTGTTCAAGAGTCTTATGGCAGCCAACAGTAGCGTGATCCTGGTGTTCAAGAGTCTTATGGCAGCCAACAGTAGCATGATCCTGGTGTTCAAGAGTCTTATGGCAGCCAACAGTAGCATGATCCTGGTGTTCAAGAGTCTTATGGCAGCCAACAGTAGCATGATCCTGGTGTTCAAGAGTCTTATGGCAGCCAACAGTAGCATGATCCTGGTGTTCAAGAGTCTTGTGGTAGCCAACAGTAGCATGATCCTGGTGTTCAAGAGACTTATGGCACCCAACAGTAGCATGATCCTGGTGTTCAAGAGTCTTGTGGCAGCAAACAGTAGCATGATCCTGGTGTTCAAGAGTCTTATGGCACCCAACAGTAGCATGATCCTGGTGTTCAAGAGTCTTATGGCACCCAACAGTAGCATGATCCTGGTGTTCAAGAGTCTTATGGCAGCCAACAGTAGCATGATCCTGGTGTTCAAGAGTCTTATGGCAGCCAACAGTAGCATGATCCTGGTGTTCAAGAGTCTTATGGCAGCCAACAGTAGCATGATCCTGGTGTTCAAGAGTCTTATGGCACCCAACAGTAGCATGATCCTGGTGTTCAAGAGTCTTATGGCAGCCAACAGTAGCATGATCCTGGTGTTCAAGAGTCTTATGGCAGCCAACAGTAGCGTGATCCTGGTGTTCAAGAGTCTTATGGCAGCCAACAGTAGCGTGATCCTGGTGTTCAAGAGTCTTATGGCAGCCAACAGTAGCGTGATCCTGGTGTTCAAGAGTCTTATGGCACCCAACAGTAGCGTGATCCTGGTGTTCAAGAGTCTTATGGCAGCCAACAGTAGCGTGATCCTGGTGTTCAAGAGTCTTATGGCACCCAACAGTAGCATGATCCTGGTGTTCAAGAGTCTTATGGCAGCCAACAGTAGCGTGATCCTGGTGTTCAAGAGTCTTATGGCACCCAACAGTAGCATGATCCTGGTGTTCAAGAGTCTTATGGCAGCCAACAGTAGCGTGATCCTGGTGTTCAAGAGTCTTTTGGCACCCAACAGTAGCATGATCCTGGTGTTCAAGAGTCTTATGGCAGCCAACAGTAGCATGATCCTGGTGTTCAAGAGTCTTATGGCAGCCAACAGTAGCATGATCCTGGTGTTCAAGAGTCTTATGGCAGCCAACAGTAGCGTGATCCTGGTGTTCAAGAGTCTTATGGCAGCCAACAGTAGCGTGATCCTGGTGTTCAAGAGTCTTATGGCACCCAACAGTAGCATGATCCTGGTGTTCAAGAGTCTTATGGCACCCAACAGTAGCGTGATCCTGGTGTTCAAGAGTCTTATGGCACCCAACAGTAGCATGATCCTGGTGTTCAAGAGTCTTATGGCAGCCAACAGTAGCGTGATCCTGGTGTTCAAGAGTCTTATGGCAGCCAACAGTAGCATGATCCTGGTGTTCAAGAGTCTTATGGCAGCCAACAGTAGCATGATCCTGGTGTTCAAGAGTCTTATGGCAGCCAACAGTAGCATGATCCTGGTGTTCAAGAGTCTTATGGCAGCCAACAGTAGCGTGATCCTGGTGTTCAAGAGTCTTATGGCAGCCAACAGTAGCGTGATCCTGGTGTTCAAGAGTCTTATGGCAGCCAACAGTAGCATGATCCTGGTGTTCAAGAGTCTTATGGCAGCCAACAGTAGCGTGATCCTGGTGTTCAAGAGTCTTATGGCAGCCAACAGTAGCGTGATCCTGGTGTTCAAGAGTCTTATGGCACCCAACAGTAGCGTGATCCTGGTGTTCAAGAGTCTTATGGCAGCCAACAGTAGCGTGATCCTGGTGTTCAAGAGTCTTATGGCACCCAACAGTAGCATGATCCTGGTGTTCAAGAGTCTTATGGCAGCCAACAGTAGCGTGATCCTGGTGTTCAAGAGTCTTATGGTACCCAACAGTAGCATGATCCTGGTGTTCAAGAGTCTTATGGCAGCCAACAGTAGCGTGATCCTGGTGTTCAAGAGTCTTATGGCACCCAACAGTAGCATGATCCTGGTGTTCAAGAGTCTTATGGCAGCCAACAGTAGCATGATCCTGGTGTTCAAGAGTCTTATGGCAGCCAACAGTAGCATGATCCTGGTGTTCAAGAGTCTTATGGCAGCCAACAGTAGCGTGATCCTGGTGTTCAAGAGTCTTATGGCAGCCAACAGTAGCGTGATCCTGGTGTTCAAGAGTCTTATGGCAGCCAACAGTAGCATGATCCTGGTGTTCAAGAGTCTTATGGCAGCCAACAGTAGCGTGATCCTGGTGTTCAAGAGTCTTATGGCAGCCAACAGTAGCATGATCCTGGTGTTCAAGAGTCTTATGGCAGCCAACAGTAGCATGATCCTGGTGTTCAAGAGTCTTATGGCAGCCAACAGTAGCATGATCCTGGTGTTCAAGAGTCTTATGGCAGCCAACAGTAGCATGATCCTGGTGTTCAAGACTCTTATGGCAGCCAACAGTAGCATGATCCTGGTGTTCAAGAGTCTTATGGCAGCCAACAGTAGCATGATCCTGGTGTTCAAGAGTCTTATGGCACCCAACAGTAGCATGATCCTGGTGTTCAAGAGTCTTATGGCAGCCAACAGTAGCATGATCCTGGTGTTCAAGAGTTTTATGGCACCCAACAGTAGCATGATCCTGGTGTTCAAGAGTCTTATGGCAGCAATCAGTAGCATGATCCTGGTGTTCAAGAGTCTTATGGCAGCCAACAGTAGCGTGATCCTGGTGTTCAAGAGTCTTATGGCAGCCAACAGTAGCATGATCCTGGTGTTCAAGAGTCTTATGGCAGCCAACAGTAGCATGATCCTGGTGTTCAAGAGTCTTATGGCAGCCAACAGTAGCATGATCCTGGTGTTCAAGAGTCTTATGGCAGCCAACAGTAGCATGATCCTGGTGTTCAAGAGTCTTATGGCAGCCAACAGTAGCATGATCCTGGTGTTCAAGAGTCTTATGGCAGCCAACAGTAGCATGATCCTGGTGTTCAAGAGTCTTATGGCAGCCAACAGTAGCATGATCCTGGTGTTCAAGAGTCTTATGGCAGCCAACAGTAGCATGATCCTGGTGTTCAAGAGTCTTATGGCAGCCAACAGTAGCATGATCCTGGTGTTCAAGAGTCTTATGGCAGCCAACAGTAGCATGATCCTGGTGTTCAAGAGTCTTATGGCAGCCAACAGTAGCATGATCCTGGTGTTCAAGAGTCTTATGGCAGCCAACAGTAGCATGATCCTGGTGTTCAAGAGTCTTATGGCAGCCAACAGTAGCATGATCCTGGTGTTCAAGAGTCTTATGGCAGCCAACAGTAGCATGATCCTGGTGTTCAAGAGTCTTATGGCAGCCAACAGTAGCATGATCCTGGTGTTCAAGAGTCTTATGGCAGCCAACAGTAGCATGATCCTGGTGTTCAAGAGTCTTATGGCAGCCAACAGTAGCATGATCCTGGTGTTCAAGAGTCTTATGGCAGCCAACAGTAGCATGATCCTGGTGTT
This sequence comes from Cherax quadricarinatus, assembly GCF_038502225.1. Taxonomy (NCBI): domain Eukaryota; kingdom Metazoa; phylum Arthropoda; class Malacostraca; order Decapoda; family Parastacidae; genus Cherax; species Cherax quadricarinatus. The sequence continues at coordinate 204,088 of NW_027195284.1, forward strand.
CAAGAGTCTTATGGCAGCCAACAGTAGCATGATCCTGGTGTTCAAGAGTCTTATGGCAGCCAACAGTAGCATGATCCTGGTGTTCAAGAGTCTTATGGCAGCCAACAGTAGCATGATCCTGGTGTTCAAGAGTCTTATGGCAGCCAACAGTAGCATGATCCTGGTGTTCAAGAGTCTTATGGCAGCCAACAGTAGCATGATCCTGGTGTTCAAGAGTCTTATGGCAGCCAACAGTAGCATGATCCTGGTGTTCAAGAGTCTTATGGCAGCCAACAGTAGCATGATCCTGGTGTTCAAGAGTCTTATGGCACCCAACAGTAGCATGATCCTGGTGTTCAAGAGTCTTATGGCAGCCAACAGTAGCATGATCCTGGTGTTCAAGAGTCTTATGGCAGCCAACAGTAGCATGATCCTGGTGTTCAAGAGTCTTATGGCAGCCAACAGTAGCATGATCCTGGTGTTCAAGAGTCTTATGGCAGCCAACAGTAGCATGATCCTGGTGTTCAAGAGTCTTATGGCAGCCAACAGTAGCATGATCCTGGTGTTCAAGAGTCTTATGGCAGCCAACAGTAGCATGATCCTGGTGTTCAAGAGTCTTATGGCAGCCAACAGTAGCATGATCCTGGTGTTCAAGAGTCTTATGGCAGCCAACAGTAGCATGATCCTGGTGTTCAAGAGTCTTATGGCAGCCAACAGTAGCATGATCCTGGTGTTCAAGAGTCTTATGGCAGCCAACAGTAGCATGATCCTGGTGTTCAAGAGTCTTATGGCAGCCAACAGTAGCATGATCCTGGTGTTCAAGAGTCTTATGGCAGCCAACAGTAGCATGATCCTGGTGTTCAAGAGTCTTATGGCAGCCAACAGTAGCATGATCCTGGTGTTCAAGAGTCTTATGGCAGCCAACAGTAGCATGATCCTGGTGTTCAAGAGTCTTATGGCAGCCAACAGTAGCATGATCCTGGTGTTCAAGAGTCTTATGGCAGCCAACAGTAGCATGATCCTGGTGTTCAAGAGTCTTATGGCAGCCAACAGTAGCATGATCCTGGTGTTCAAGAGTCTTATGGCAGCCAACAGTAGCATGATCCTGGTGTTCAAGAGTCTTATGGCAGCCAACAGTAGCATGATCCTGGTGTTCAAGAGTCTTATGGCAGCCAACAGTAGCATGATCCTGGTGTTCAAGAGTCTTATGGCAGCCAACAGTAGCATGATCCTGGTGTTCAAGAGTCTTATGGCAGCCAACAGTAGCATGATCCTGGTGTTCAAGAGTCTTATGGCAGCCAACAGTAGCATGATCCTGGTGTTCAAGAGTCTTATGGCAGCCAACAGTAGCATGATCCTGGTGTTCAAGAGTCTTATGGCACCCAACAGTAGCATGATCCTGGTGTTCAAGAGTCTTATGGCAGCCAACAGTAGCATGATCCTGGTGTTCAAGAGTCTTATGGCAGCCAACAGTAGCATGATCCTGGTGTTCAAGAGTCTTATGGCAGCCAACAGTAGCATGATCCTGGTGTTCAAGAGTCTTATGGCAGCCAACAGTAGCATGATCCTGGTGTTCAAGAGTCTTATGGCAGCCAACAGTAGCATGATCCTGGTGTTCAAGAGTCTTATGGCAGCCAACAGTAGCATGATCCTGGTGTTCAAGAGTCTTATGGCAGCCAACAGTAGCATGATCCTGGTGTTCAAGAGTCTTATGGCAGCCAACAGTAGCATGATCCTGGTGTTCAAGAGTCTTATGGCAGCCAACAGTAGCATGATCCTGGTGTTCAAGAGTCTTATGGCAGCCAACAGTAGCATGATCCTGGTGTTCAAGAGTCTTATGGCAGCCAACAGTAGCATGATCCTGGTGTTCAAGAGTCTTATGGCAGCCAACAGTAGCATGATCCTGGTGTTCAAGAGTCTTATGGCAGCCAACAGTAGCATGATCCTGGTGTTCAAGAGTCTTATGGCAGCCAACAGTAGCATGATCCTGGTGTTCAAGAGTCTTATGGCAGCCAACAGTAGCATGATCCTGGTGTTCAAGAGTCTTATGGCAGCCAACAGTAGCATGATCCTGGTGTTCAAGAGTCTTATGGCAGCCAACAGTAGCATGATCCTGGTGTTCAAGAGTCTTATGGCAGCCAACAGTAGCATGATCCTGGTGTTCAAGAGTCTTATGGCAGCCAACAGTAGCATGATCCTGGTGTTCAAGAGTCTTATGGCAGCCAACAGTAGCATGATCCTGGTGTTCAAGAGTCTTATGGCAGCCAACAGTAGCATGATCCTGGTGTTCAAGAGTCTTATGGCAGCCAACAGTAGCATGATCCTGGTGTTCAAGAGTCTTATGGCAGCCAACAGTAGCATGATCCTGGTGTTCAAGAGTCTTATGGCAGCCAACAGTAGCATGATCCTGGTGTTCAAGAGTCTTATGGCAGCCAACAGTAGCATGATCCTGGTGTTCAAGAGTCTTATGGCAGCCAACAGTAGCATGATCCTGGTGTTCAAGAGTCTTATGGCAGCCAACAGTAGCATGATCCTGGTGTTCAAGAGTCTTATGGCAGCCAACAGTAGCATGATCCTGGTGTTCAAGAGTCTTATGGCAGCCAACAGTAGCATGATCCTGGTGTTCAAGAGTCTTATGGCAGCCAACAGTAGCATGATCCTGGTGTTCAAGAGTCTTATGGCACCCAACAGTAGCATGATCCTGGTGTTCAAGAGTCTTATGGCAGCCAACAGTAGCATGATCCTGGTGTTCAAGAGTCTTATGGCAGCCAACAGTAGCATGATCCTGGTAATAAAATGGACAAATCTGCTCATATACGTTTCAATTTCAATCTTCACCATCGTCGACTTAGGAGGCGCCTGGCTAGAACGTCTGAGATTATGCCACTGAGGTTTTAGGAAGTTATCTCAGCCATTCCAGGATGCTGGGAATGGTTTTAACAATTTAGGTCAGAGGCGACGTAAGCATGCTAGTTGTTCCAAGAATTTAGGCCTAGTTACCATACACCAATTTTGAAAATTCGAAGCCGATTGCATTAGGCGTTTTCGAGTTATGAACGAAATGGAATCGAGAAGTCAGAGGAAGATAAACAAAAATGAAAAGTTAAGCGGCCTCTTAAAGGTGCCCCACCGGGGGTACCAAACAATGGGTACCTCTTAAAGGTGCCCCACCGGTGGTACCAAACAATGGGTACCTCTTAAAGGTGCCCCACCGGGGGTATCAAACAATGGGTACCTCTTAAAGGTGCCTCACCGGGGGTACCAAACAATGGGTACCTCTTAAAGGTGCCCCACCGGGGGTATCAAACAATGGGTACCTCTTAAAGGTGCCCCACCGGGGGTATCAAACAATGGGTACCTCTTAAAGGTGCCCCACCGGGGGTATCAAACAATGGGTACCTCTTAAAGGTGCCCCACCGGGGGTATCAAACAATGGGTACCTCTTAAAGGTGCCCCACCGGGGGTATCAAACAATGGGTACCTCTTAAAGGTGCCCCACCGGGGGTATCAAACAATGGGTACCTCTTAAAGGTGCCCCACCGGGGGTACCAAACAATGGTACACCCCAGGAATCTATAATGAGTATTCATTACCTCGGTGAAGCAAATAAAATGGTTCACGCACGAGAAAATCTTAAGATTTCTCTTGCCAGCAGTGTGAATATTTATTTTCTCCCACCACACCACTTTAATATATTGTCTGCTTGATTTTTTCTGTCTTTGGTGGCGTGTTTGTGTGTGGGTACTCACTTGTATCTACTCACACATGTGTGTTCACCATTGTACTCAATCATATGTGCTCATCTATATGTACTCGCCCATATGTGCTCACCTGATGTACTCACCCACATATGTTCACCTGTATGTACTCACACATGTGTTCACCTGTATGTACTCACATATATGCTTGCCTGTATGTACTCACACGTATGTGCTCACCTTAATATACTTGCCTGAATGTGGTATCAGCGGTCGAATATTAGCTCATTGCCCCTGAACTCTATTTGTGGGTAGCCAGATTCACTCCCTCCTGGCCTCGTGGGCCATATCGTACCTGCTCTTAAAACTATGCATAAAGCCTAACTTAACAATTTCTTGGTCTTCTCTGCGTCTGTCCTCTTCCCGACCAACCAGGGACATCCCGGTGGCTTATCTTTATCCGTATCTGTTTACTGACTCTAAAAGTATTTTTGCCTGTTCATCATGCATTTCTTCCAGGTATTTTGTATGTTAATATCAAGTCTTCCTGGTTTTATCTGTCCTGCTCATTACGTTGGTGTACTTACCTATTTGTGGTTGCTGGTATCGAGTCACAGTTCCTGGCCCCACCTCTTCGCTGGTTGATACTAGGCCCACTCTCTCGCTGCTCCATGAGCTTTATCACATCTCTTCTTAAAACTATGTATGCATCCTGCCTCCTCTGCTTCAGTCTCCAGACTGCACCACTTTCTGAACTCTGTGACTGAAGAAATAGTTCCTAACATACTTTTGACTCATTTTAGTCTACAATTTACATTTGTGCTCCCCTGTTGCTGTGTCTCATCTCTGAAACATCCTGTCCCTATCCAACTTGTCAATTCCTCTCAGTATTTTATATGTCGTTATCATGTCATCCCTATCCCTCCTCTACTCCAGTGTCATCAAGTCAATTTCCATTAACCTCTCCTATAGGCCATACCCCTTAGCTCCGGGACGAGTCTTGTTGCAAACCTTTCAGCTTTCTCTAATTTCTTCACGTGCTTGACTAGGTGTGGGTTCCATACTGGTCCTGCATACTCCAACATGGGCCTGACGTACACGGTGTACAGAGTCTTGAATGTTTTCTTATTAAGGTGTCGAAACGCTATTCTTAGGTTTGCCAGACGCCCATATGCTACAGCAGTTATTTGGTTGATGTGTGCCTCAGGAGATGAGCTCGGTATTATACTCACCCCAAGATCCTTTTCCTTGAGTGAGGTTTTGCAGTCTTTGGCCCCCTAACCTGTGCTCAGTTGCGGTCATCTTTCACCTTCCGCAATCTTTATGACTTTGCACTTGGTGGGGTTAAACTCCAGGAACCAGTTGCTGGACCAGGCATACAGTCTGTCCAGATCCCTTTGTAGTCCTGCCTAATCCTCATACGTTTGAATTCTTCGCATTATCTTTGTTACACCCTTTTATTCATTTTAAGTAGACTGTTTCTACTTGTTATTATCACAATGGTATACTTTTACATGTTATTTTTGCTATTTAACTTAATATTATATTCAGGAGTAATTCCATTAGTAGCTAAAATGGATTTACTCTACTTAATAATATTATCTGGTCGTATTACTTAGCTTTGTGTATAGGTAGGTTGTTTAATTAGTGTCAACTGCTGGTGCGACCTGGCCAAGCACCAGTAGGTGTTTCGAGCTGCTCAACCCCTGCTCCGACCGAGACAAAGTGGGCTGGTAAAGCCTCACTGAGTTCAGTTCATACCTTCCTCTGGACCAGGAAGGGTCTAGGGGAGTATCCACCTCTAAAACCAACATTCGCCTCCCTAGAAAATCCCAGGAATTTTCGAGAACTCATTGCTAAGATTATCTCGGTTGGAGAAGGCGGTTAAGAAGCTCTTAGAGAAAGTGAAGCCAAGTGAGCAAGCCTCTGTAGTGTAAGAGGACTTATTGTAAAGTGAACCCTATTATAAGAAATCTATTAATGTGTTCGAGTTTTTAGGCAACGCCTGTGCATGTACATATACTAATATTTCGTGACTCGCTCAGAGCCATTTGTAAATACTTGACCTAGTACTGTGATGTTTTAATGAGAAATGGTAGAAGTATTCTACTTGTAGTGCAAAATATGAAAAGGTGGATTTAAGTGATTATTATGATTATTAATAAATTAAATAGAAACTAAGAAAGTTTTTTTTCTTCTCCGAGTGAAGACCCCTAGACGTACTAAGGTTATTTTGTTACGAAAAGCACTATAACCCAGGGACCAACTGACTATGTTCGTAACAATCTTCATATCGTCTACAAACAGCCTATCCATTCCGTCAGTCATTCACTCATACCAGAAGCAGCACCGGTCCTAGGACTGATCCTTCGTGGAACCCCGCTCGTCACAGGCGACCACTCTGACACCTGTGTGTGTGTGTGTGTGTGTGTGTGTGTGTGTGTGTGTGTGTGTGTGTGTGTGTGTGTGTGTGTGTGTGTGTGTGTGTGTGTGTGTATTTTGTTGGTTCGTGTAAAGAAACGTGAAATGTTTTCAGGGTAAAAAAAAAAAAAAAAAAAAAAAAAAGAGTAACGTGAAACGATTTTATGATTATTAAACGAATTTATAATCCTTTTCATGGTAGTGAAATGAGTGGGTGATGTTTCTGAATGAAAGGAAAAATGTGTGTGCGTACTCACCTAATTGTACTTAGCTCCTGGCCCCGCATCTTCACTAATCGCTACTAGGTCCTCTCTCTCCCTGCTCCATGAGGTTTATCTTACCTCGCCTTACAGCTATGTATGGTTCCCGCCTCCACTACCTCACTTTCCAGACTATTCCACTTCCTAACAACTCTATGACTGAAGAAATACTTCCTAACATCCCTTTGACTCATCTGAGTCTTCAATTTTCAATTGTGACTCCTTGTTTCTGTGTCCCATCTCTTGAACATCCTGTCTCTGTCCACCTTATCTTTTCCTCGCAATATTTTGTATGCTGTTATCATGTATGTGTGTGTGTGTGTGTGTGTGTGTGTGTGTGGGTGTGGGTGTGGGTGTGTGTGTGTGTGTGTGTGTGTGTGTGTGGGTGTGGGTGTGTGTGTGTGTGTGTGTGTGTGTGTGTGTGTGTGTGTGGGTGTGGGTGTGGGTGTGTGTGTGTGTGTGTGTGTGTGTGTGTGTGTGTGTGTGTGTGTGTGTGTGTGTGTGTGTGTGTGTGTGTGTGTGTGTGTGTGTGTGTGTGTGTGTGTGTGTGTGTGTGTGTGGGTGTGGGTGTGTGTGTGTGTGTGTGTGTGTGTGTGTGTGTGTGTGTGTGTGGGTGTGGGTGTGGGTGTGTGTGTGTGGGTGTGGGTGTGTGTGTGTGTGTGTGTGTGTGTGTGTGTGTGTGTGTGTGTGGGTGTGGGTGTGTGTGTGGGTGTGGGTGTGTGTGTGTGTGTGTGTGTGTGTGTGTGTGTGTGTGTGTGTGTGTGGGTGTGTGTGTGTGTGTGTGTGTGTGTGTGTGTGTGTGTGTGTGTGTGTGTGTGGGTGTGGGTGTGTGTGTGTGTGTGAACATACTGACTGATAATAAGTTCAGTGTAAGGAAAGGTATGAAAAAAATATATTTTTTTAATAAGAACTGTTTTTAACATAGATGTTATGGTGACGTGAAAAAAATGAGGTCAGGAGGAATGTGAGATGAATTTGTAGTACATCAGCGGTTTAAGAAATTTTAAATGTAAATGATAATCTCTTATGTTAGGCTCGTATGAGAGAGTTGAGGGAGGAATGGAGTTAGTGTATCACAGTGCGTTTGTAAGTATGGACGTAACAGTGGGTAACTTTGTTAGGAAGAATATAAGATTTAAATGATTGTCTAGAAGTACGTCTTTATGGAACTTTTGCAGTCAATTAAGAGAGTGTGGAGATGTACATTTAATCGTGAGAAGTGTGAGAAAGTAGCGAGGTGGAAGCTGACAGAAGAGACTGAGGGCAATATGAATTAAATGGCACTGCAATGGAATAATAAAATGGTGTAACGTTCGCTGGAACAGAAACTTAACATGAAGAGATGCTTATCCATAAGAACTGTCGTACCCAAACATGGAAAAACTTATGAAAATGGATAAAGAATTGAATGATCCTAGTTTAATTGAATATAAATTGTATTTTAATTTATAGTTAACTTTCATTCGTATTAAAGTTTCATTGTATCGAATAAATATGAGCAGGAGTTAGTTGTGATGTGAGAGTCGTGTGTATGTTGGAAGTTGTGTTAGTTGTGATGTGAGAGTCGTGTGTATGTTGGAAGTTGTGTTAGTTGTGATGTGAGAGTCGTGTGTATGTTGGAAGTTGTGTTAGTTGTGATGTGAGAGTCGTGTGTATGTTGGAAGTTGTGTTAGTTGTGATGTGAGAGTCGTGTGTATGTTGGAAGTTGTGTTAGTTGTGATGTGAGAGTCGTGTGTATGTTGGAAGTTGTGTTAGTTGTGATGTGAGAGTCGTGTGTATGTTGGAAGTTGTGTTAGTTGTGATGTGAGAGTCGTGTGTATGTTGGAAGTTGTCTTAGTTGTGATGTGAGAGTCGTGTGTATGTTGGAAGTTGTCTTAGATGTAGCCATGGGAGTCGTGTGTATGTTGGAAGTTGTCTTAGATGTAGCCATGGGAGTCGTGTGTATGTTGGAAGTTGTCTTAGATGTAGCCATGGAAAATATAGGGAGATTTGGTGAATTGCCATTGAGCATTGGCAAACTTTTCTGAAACACGTAAAACATCTCAGAAAAGATGGGATGTGAATTAACAAAGAGAAAAAAAATCTGAATAGTAAACCACATGATAAAGGAATACAACTGCAGATGTTTAACCTTTATAGCAATGTTAATACCATTTGCAGCATGAATAAGAAGTGTGGAATGGTGGGAAGACAATATAATGTATGGCAAGACAATATAATGTATGGCAAGACAATATAATGTATGGCAAGACAATATAATGTATGGCAAGACAATATAATGTATGGCAAGACAATATAATGTATGGCAAGACAATATAATGTATGGCAAGACAATATAATGTATGGCAAGACAATATAATGTATGGCAAGACAATATAATGTATGGCAAGACAATATAATGTATGGCAAGACAATATACATCAGCACTGTCTTCGTTTATTATTAAACAGTGGGTATTATCTGTGTGTTTTGAATATATGGTACAGAACAGGGAGGGAAATTATTTTCGATTATACTTTCCACAAATATTGATCATTTCTTTAAGGATTCTGAGCTTATTGTATAATCACTGATATAGAATGGATGATTGAATAATGAAATCACCGAGAGAGAGAAAATGGATGGATTATTACTTTTGGGGACATTGAAGTTACTAATATTTACAGTGTTTAGAATAAATACTAAGCGTAGACCTCTACTTTCTGGGGTAATAAAGTCCCGATGAAAAATGAATCATGACACTTTCTCATAATTCCAAGTTTAGAGATTCTTTAACAATAATGCAAAATTAGTGAATTTCCCACAAAGGAAATTTGAGACTGCTAAGTAATAATTATAATAATTCTTTTACCAGGTTGGTTGGTTTGTGTACTAGATAGAACGACCACCTGGAGTGTGTATTGAAGAATGTTCCAGAAAAATACTCGCAAAAAATCTTTAGAACGTCTGACCAGAAGAGAAGAAGAACAAACAAAGTGAATAAAGAGGATGAAAGTTTTATGGATTATCTTTGAAAATTTATTAAAATCAAGAACATTTACTAAATAAAATTTAGATTTTTATTCCATTCATTTTATTGTAGAATATTCAGTGTTTGATGTAGAAACATTGTGTTTGATGTAGAAACATTGTGTTTGATGTAGAAACATTGTGTTTGATGTAGAAACATTGTGTTTGATGTAGAAACATTGTGTTTGATGTAGAAACATTGTGTTTGATGTAGAAACATTGTGTTTGATGTAGAAACATTGTGTTTGATGTAGAAACATTGTGTTTGATGTAGAAACATTGTGTTTGATGTAGAAACATTGTGTTTGATGTAGAAACATTGTGTTTGATGTAGAAACATTGTGTTTGATGTAGAAACATTGTGTTTGATGTAGAAACATTGTGTTTGATGTAGAAACATTGTGTTTGATGTAGAAACATTGTGTTTGATGTAGAAACATTGTGTTTGATGTAGAAACATTGTGTTTCATGCAAACTTAAAAAAAAAATGCGCTTCGAAAGAATATTCGCCTATAGGATTATATTTATTTTTGGTAGCTTCATTAAATGTTAAAATAAAATTTCTGGTCAGAAGAATGAAGATTATCAAAAGAAAAAAATGTAGGTAAGCGAAAAAAATAATTGTGTATGAAATGTAAAATGTTAAGTTGTTTTACCATGTATAATTACCTCATAATCAACTTCATATATTTTTAATTATTTCTACCTCTCTTCCGGACCTTCTTTGATTAGCATTACTTCTCTTCATTTACTGTAGGAAAGTTACGGTCAAACTGAGTGATAATGAAGCATTAACTGAGAAAACCCAGGAGAGGCAAATTTGGTTTATGATCACTCACACTTACCTTTATATTTTAAACTTTTGTGAAACAGTATAATTTGTGTTTCGTTGTCCATCTTTTAATCTTGAAGAATAAAATTCAGTGTAGAATATTACATGAGAATTAGTCACGTGTGTGTGTGCATCCATGTGCGCGCATTTATACTCACCTGTTTGTGGTTGCAGGGGTCGATTAATAGCTCCTGGCCCCGCCTCTTCACTGATCGCTACTAGGTCCTCTCTCTCTCCCTGCTCCATGAGCTTTATCATACCTCGTCTTAAAACTACGTATGCTTCCTGCCTCCATTACGTCATTTCCCTGACTATTCCCCTTCCTGGCAACTATGATTGAAGAAATACTTCCTAACATCCCTCTGTCTCATCTGAATCTTCAACTTCCAATTGTAACTCCTTGTTTCTGTGTCCCACCTCTGGAACATCCTCCCTATCCACCTTGTCAATTCCTAGCACTATTTTATATGTCGTTATCATGTCTCCCCTAACCCTCCTGTCCTTCAGTGTCGTTAGGCAGATTTCCCTGAACCTTTCTTCGTAGGATATTCCCTGTAGTCTTGTTGTAAACCTTTGCACTATCTCTAATTTCTTGACGTGCTTGACAAGGTGTAGGTTCCAAACTGGTGCTGTACACTCCAATATGCGCCTAAGGTACACGGTGTACAAAGTCCTGAACGGCTCCTTACTGAGGTATCGGAACGCTTTTCTCAGGTTTGCCAGGCGCCCATATACTGCAGCAGTTATCTGGTTGATGTGCGCCTCAGGAGATGTGCTTGGTATTATACTCACCCTAAGATCCTTTTCCTTGAGTGAGGTTTGCAGTCTTTGGCCATCTAGCCTATACTCTCTCTGCGGTCTTCACTGCCCTTCCCCGATCTTCATGACTTTGCATTTGGCGGGTTAAATTCGATGAGCCAGTTGGTGGAGCAGACTTACAGCATATCCAGGTCCTCATCCGATTTAATTCTCCTCCTAACTTGACATCATCTGCAGGCAGAGACACATCTAAGTCTATCCCTTCCGTCACGTCATTCACATATACCAAAAATAGCACTGGTCCTAGGACTGACCCCTGTGGAAGCCCGCTCGTCACAGGCGCCCACTCTGACACCGTACTATAACTCGTTACCTCCTTGTCAGGTATTCTTTGATCCATTGGAGTGCCTTTCCTATTATGCATACCTGTTCCTCTAGCTTTTGCACTAATCTCTTGTGAGGAACTGTGTCGAAGGCCTTCTTGCAGTCCAAAAATATGCAATCTACCCACCCCTCTCTTTTGTGTCTTACTTCCGTGACACAGGATTTCCCTTCCTTAAAACCGTGCTGGTTGTCGTTTATAACTGTTCCGTTCTAGGTGCTCTACCACTCTCCTGATAATCTTCTCCATGACTTTGCATTCTATACACGTCAGTGACAGGTTTGTAGTTTAATGCCTCATGTCTGTATTTCCTAAAAATTTGGAATATACATTTGCCGTCTTCCATACTTCAGGTAGTTGTCCAGTTTCAATAGATGTGTTAAAGATTGTTAGTGGCACACATAGCGTCTCTACTCCCTCTTTAAGGACCTAGTGAGAGATGTCGTCTGGTCCCACCGCATTTGAAGTATCTAATTCACTTAGCAGCAGCTTCACCTCGTCCTCGGTTGTATTTCATCCAGCACTTGTTAGTGCTGGAAGAGAGTTAGTGCTGACTTCCAGGAGTCCATTCTGTCTCCACTGTAAATACTTCTTTAAATTTCATGTTGAACTCCTCACATACTTCTTGGTCGTTTCTTGTGAGCTCCCCACCTTCTTTCCTCTACCAGATTACCTGGTGTGTAGGTGTGTGTAGGTGTGTGTAGGTGTGTAGGTGTGTGTGCGTGTGTGTGCGTGTGTGTGTGTGTGTGTGTGTGTGTGCGCGCGCACGCACGCGAAGGTGTATGTGAAGGTTGTGTGTGTGTGAAGGTTGTGTGTGTGTGAAGGTTGTGTGTGTGTGTGAAGCTTGTGTGTGTGTGTGAAGCTTGTGTGTGTGTGTGAAGGTTGTGTGTGTGTGAAGGTTGTGTGTGTGTGTGAAGGTTGTGTGTGTGTGAAGGTTGTGTGTGTGTGAAGGTTGTGTGTGTGTGAAGGTTGTGTGTGTGAAGGTTGTGTGTGTGTGAAGGTTGTGTGTGTGCGAAGGTTGTGTGTGTGAAGGGTGTGTGTGTGTGTGAAGGTTGTGTGTGTGTGTGTGAAGGTTGTGTGTATGTGAAGGTTGTGTGTATGTGAAGGTTGTGTGTGTGTGAATGTTGTGTGTGTGAAGGTTGTGTGTGTGCGAAGGTTGTGTGTGTATGAAGGTTGTGTGTGTGTGAAAGTTGTGTGTGTGTGAAGGTTGTGTGTGTGTGAATGTTGTGTGTATGTGAAGGTTGTGTGTGTGCGAAGGTTGTGTGTGTGCGAAGGTTGCGTGTGTGCGAAGGTTGCGTGTGTGCGAAGGTTGTGTGTGTGCGAAGGTTGTGTGTGTGCGAAGGTTGTGTGTGTGTGAATGTTGTGTGTATGTGAAGGTTGTGTGTGTGTGAAGGTTGTGTGTGTGTGAATGTTGTGTGTGTGCGAAGGTTGTGTGTGTATGAAGGTTGTGTGTGTGTGAAGGTTGTGTGTGTGTGAATGTTGTGTGTATGTGAAGGTTGTGTGTGCGCGAAGGTTGTGTGTGTGTGCGAAGGTTGTGTGTGTGCGAAGGTTGTGTGTGTGCGAAGGTTGTGTGTGTGTGAAGGTTGTGTGTGTGTGTGTGATGTTGTGTGTGCAAAGGTTGTGTGTGTGTGCGAATGTTGTGTGTGTGTGAAGGTTGTGTGTGTGTGAATGTTGTGTGTGTGCGAAGGTTGTGTGTGTATGAAGGTTGTGTGTGTGTGAAGGTTGTGTGTGTGTGAAGGTTGTGTGTGTGTGAATGTTGTGTGTATGTGAAGGTTGTGTGTGTGCGAAGGTTGTGTGTGTGCGAAGGTTGTGTGTGTGCGAAGGTTGTGTGTGTGCGAAGGTTGTGTGTGTGCGAAGGTTGTGTGTGTGCGAAGGTTGTGTGTGTGTGAATGTTGTGTGTGTGCGAAGGTTGTGTGTGTGCGAAGGTTGTGTGTGTGTGAATGTTGTGTGTGTGCGAAGGTTGTGTGTGTATGAAGGTTGTGTGTGTGTGAAGGTTGTGTGTGTGTGAATGTTGTGTGTATGTGAAGGTTGTGTGTGCGCGAAGGTTGTGTGTGTGTGCGAAGGTTGTGTGTGTGCGAAGGTTGTGTGTGTGCGAAGGTTGTGTGTGTGTGAAGGTTGTGTGTGTGTGTGATGTTGTGTGTGCAAAGGTTGTGTGTGTGTGCGAATGTTGTGTGTGTGTGAATGTTGTGTGTGTGCGAAGGTTGTGTGTGTATGAAGGTTGTGTGTGTGTGAAGGTTGTGTGTGTGTGAAGGTTTTGTGTGTGTGTGAATGTTGTGTGTGTGCGAAGGTTGTGTGTGTGCGAAGGTTGTGTGTGTGCGAATGTTGTGTGTGTGCGAAGGTTGTGTGTGTGCGAATGTTGTGTGTGTGTGAAGGTTGTGTGTGTGTGAATGTTGTGCGTGTGTGAAGGTTGTGTGTGTGCGAAGGTTGTGTGTGTGCGAAGGGTGTGTGTGTGTGTGTGTGTGTGTGTGTGTGTGTGTGTGTGTGTGGAGCGGAGGGAGAGAGAGGGGGAGGGGGAGGTAGGGGAAGAAGGAGAAATAGGGGAGGAGAGAGTGGCGACAGAGATATGGAATGGGAAAGAGGAGGGAATAAGAGAGTGGGTACTGGGGGTGTGTGAGGGAAAAGTTCAACAGATAGGAGTAGCGATATAGTAACAATAGTTTCATTGCCGGCTACTAGTTAAGGTAGGGTAAGTCAAGCTCCCGCTATCCCTTCCCCCCTTTTACCCCTCCCCGAAAGTGATAGTTTGCTTGCCGGCTCCTTGTTAAGGTAAGGTAAGTCTAGCTCCCGCTGTTCCCGCCTTTTTCCCCCCCACCCCGAAAGTGATAGTTTGCTTGCCGGCTGCTTGTTAAGGTAGGGTCAGTCTAGCTCCCGCTATCCCTTCCCCTCCTTCTTCCCCCCCCCCGAAAGGTGACGTGTGGGTTCCGGTCCAAACATTAATCACTAGACTCACAGCTCCCAGCACTACTGTAAGTACATGCCTGCCTTGTATTCTAGTGGATTTATTGGTTGAAAGCTTCACTTTTGACCAATAATAAACTTAGTCTTTTCAGCCTTGCACTAAGTTGACTGTTGTAATAATCACCACGTCTTTTAGGTATTGTACTTATCATGGAGAGTGATTTCTTAAGCAGTGGGTAACCTATCTTTTCAGCTTGGATGACGGAGAGGGTCACCTGTCAATCAATGAGTAAAACAGAAGGAGACGGACTAACTTCCTGAGACGTCCCATGATATAGTTACTTGCCTGTGCACATGTATGAAGAATCAGGACGTAACCCCTCATCATTACAGCGGTCAAGAACTTGATCTCCTGTCATCGGGAAAGATTACTTACGGCCACTAGAACGAGCCAGTGGGTTGTCACCAACACCTGCGACCCCTCCCCCCCCACATCCTCAGCAACGGCTACGATTGCAACAACACGCAGTGTCACCAACACCAGACACTCAAGTTTTTAGCGTTGAATTCAGATATCATTTATATTTTTCATTTTCTTTCATGTAGGATCAGTATTTCATATTTAAGTGTTTTATATTTCATATTTCCTAAATAATAAAGTGTTTATATTTGTCAGTTTTTGTTCTTTTTCTATTCATTAATTTTCCTGAGGAGGAGCCAGCCTGAGTAATACTGACTGAAGTTGTTACAGGGCTGAGTAAGCCTTCACAGGGTGCATTGTTACCTCTCTACGTCCCCCACACTTTCCAGGTGGTGGGAGTTAACATGGGAGCCTCATAACATACTGGACATTACTTACCTTCCTCCTCCCACCAAGTCTGTATATATGGCTTCCCACTCTTATTACTTTTTATATTTTATGTTATTTATATTTTTGTTCAAGTAACCTGACCTGACTGGACTTAAGTATTTTCACATAATTATTCTTACTCCATAGCAAATCATTTAAAGGCTTTTTATCTATCATGTCACGGACTTCTTGTCCGGGTTTTAACTATTATTTTTTTGTCTCTTAGCCTTGTTGATCGAAATGGTTCACTCGACACCGACCAGACAAGATGGCCGGGTTGATCTAACCAACAGATTAAGAAACTTAACATCATCTTTAACTGGACACAGCAGTGTCCAGTTAAACATGGAGGTTAAAGATGGTTTCAGAGGCCACCAACCATCAAGTAATCACAGCCAACATCTTCCACCACTGAAACAACTGCTGGCGTTGATAAGCGCCTTTTTTGTGTTGACATTTATACCAGAGTGACGTGCAGCAGCGACTACCTGGTCTCACCAAGGTTTCTGGTTCATCGTCAACCCTGAGTGACGTGCAGCAGCGACTACCTGGTCTCACCAAGGTTTCTGGTTCATCGTCAACCCTGAGTGACGTGCAGCAGCGACTACCTGGTCTCACCAAGGTTTCTGGTTCATCGTCAACCCTGAGTGACGTGCAGCAGCGACTACCTGGTCTCACCAAGGTTTCTGGTTCATCGTCAACCCTGAGTGACGTGCAGCAGCGACTACCTGGTCTCACCAAGGTTTCTGGTTCATCGTCAACCCTGAGTGACGTCCAGCAGCGACTACCTGGTCTCACCAAGGTTTCTGGTTCATCGTCAACCCTGAGTGACGTGCAGCAGCGACTACCTGGTCTCACCAAGGTTTCTGGTTCATCGTCAACCCTGAGTGACGTGCAGCAGCGACTACCTGGTCTCACCAAGGTTTCTGGTTCATCGTCAACCCTGAGTGACGTGCAGCAGCGACTACCTGGTCTCACCAAGGTTTCTGGTTCATCGTCAACCCTGAGTGACGTGCAGCAGCGACTACCTGGTCTCACCAAGGTTTCTGGTTCATCGTCAACCCTGAGTGACGTCCAGCAGCGACTACCTGGTCTCACCAAGGTTTCTGGTTCATCGTCAACCCTGAGTGACGTCCAGCAGCGACTACCTGGTCTCACCAAGGTTTCTGGTTCATCGTCAACCCTGAGTGACGTGCAGCAGCGACTACCTGGTCTCACCAAGGTTTCTGGTTCATCGTCAACCCTGAGTGACGTGGCGACTACCTGGTCTCACCAAGGTTTCTGGTCATCGTCAACTACCAGTGACGTGCAGCAGCGACTACCTGGTCTCACCAAGGTTTCTGGTTCATCGTCAACCCTGAGTGACGTCCAGCAGCGACTACCTGGTCTCACCAAGGTTTCTGGTTCATCGTCAACCCTGAGTGACGTGCAGCAGCGACTACCTGGTCTCACCAAGGTTTCTGGTTCATCGTCAACCCTGAGTGACGTGCAGCAGCGACTACCTGGTCTCACCAAGGTTTCTGGTTCATCGTCAACCCTCAGAGTTATTCGTCACATCCATTGGTAAACTGGATGACCATGTGTCCGTGTATGTACATTAACTTCGCTTCACGAAATTAATTTATGAATAGCATATTTCATTATTTTCTTCAGTTAGGAAAAATTCCATATTTGATTGTTTTACATTTATATAATTATATTCTTGCATAATTCCAAAAATTCTCATTGTTTTGCTATTATTTATTTTTTTTTTGTTCCTTTGAAATGCATTTGTGTGTGTGTGTGTGTGTGTGTGTGTGAGCGCTCGCTCGCGCGCATGAACATCCCTCCCCCTAGGATAAGAGTTTATGATCTTACACGGTTTTGCTAATGAACGTTTGAAGATCTGGGCTTGAGATAACTAGGAAAAAACGCCTATTACCCGCCCAGGAAAAACGCTTGTTTACCGCCCACGAAAAACTCCTATTACCCACAGAGAAAAAAAAAACCCTAGAGAAAGGTAATCACTCGGGGAAAACTACCCCAGAGAAAGGTAGTCACTAAGGGAAAACTAGACCAGAGAAAGGTAGTCACTAAGGGAAAACCCCAGAGAAAGGTAGTCACTCAGGGGAAACAACCCCAGAGAAAGGTAGTCACTCAGGGGAAACAACCCCAGAGAAACGTAGTCACTCAGGGGAAACAACTCCAGAGAAAGGTAGTCACTCAGGGGAAACAACCCCAGAGAAACGTAGTCACTCAGGGGAAACAACCCTATAGAAAGGTAAACACTCAGGGGAAACAACACCAGATAAAGGTAGTCACTCAGGGGAAACAACCCCAGATAAAGGTAATCACTCAGGGGAAACAACCCCAGAGAAAGGTAGTCACTCAGGGAAAACAACCCCAGAGAAAGGTAGTCACTCAGGGGAAACAATCCCAGAGAAAGGTAGTCACTCAGGGGAAACAACCCCAGATAAAGGTAATCACTCAGGGGAAACAACCCCAGAGAAAGGTAGTCACTCAAGGGAAACAGCCCCAGAGAAAGGTAGTCACTCAGGGGAAACAATCCCAGAGAAAGGTAGTCACTCAGGGGAAACAACCCCAGAGAAACGTAGTCACTCAGGGGAAGCAACCCCAGAGAAAGGTAGTCACTCATGGGAAGCAACCCCAGAGATAGTCACTCAGGGTAAACAACCCCAGAGAAAGGTAGTCACTCTGGAGAAACCCCAGAGAAAGGTAGTCACTCAAGGGAAACAACCCCAGAGGAAGGTAGTCACTCAGGGGTAACCCTTGAGAAAGGTGGTCACTCAGGGGAAAAACCCAGAGAAAGGTAGTCACTAAGGGAAAACAACCCCAGAGAAAGTTAGTCACTCAGGGGAAACAACCCCTGAGAAAGGTAGTCACTTAGGGGAAACAACCCCAGAGAAAGGTAGTCACTCAGGGGAAACAACCCCAGAGAAAGGTAGTCACTCAGGGGAAACAACCCCAGAGAAAGGTAGTCACTCAGGGGAAACAACCCCAGATAAAGGTAATCACTCAGGGGAAACAACCCCAGAGAAAGGTAGTCACTCAGGGAAAACAACCCCAGAGAAAGGTAGTCACTCAGGGGAAACAATCCCAGAGAAAGGTAGTCACTCAGGGGAAACCCCAGATAAAGGTAATCACTCAGGGGAAACCCCAGAGAAAGGTAGTCACTCAGGGAAAACAGCCCCAGAGAAAGGTAGTCACTCAGGGGAAACAATCCCAGAGAAAGGTAGTCACTCAGGGGAAACAACCCCAGAGAAACGTAGTCACTCAGGGGAAGCAACCCCAGAGAAAGGTAGTCACTCATGGGAAGCAACCCCAGAGATAGTCACTCAGGGTAAACAACCCCAGAGAAAGGTAGTCACTCTGGAGAAACCCCAGAGAAAGGTAGTCACTCAAGGGAAACAACCCCAGAGGAAGGTAGTCACTCAGGGGAAACCCTTGAGAAAGGTGGTCACTCAGGGGAAAACCCCAGAGAAAGGTAGTCACTAAGGGAAAACAACCCCAGAGAAAGGTAGTCACTAAGGGAAAACAACCCCAGAGAAAGTTAATCACTCAGGGGAAACAACCCCTGAGAAAGGGAGTCACTAAAGGGAAACAACCCCAGAGAAAGGTAGTCACTCAGGGGAAACAACCCCAGAGAAAGGTAGTCACTCAGGGGAAACAACCCCAGAGAAAGGTAGTCACTCAGGGGAAACAACCCCAGAGAAAGGTAGTCACTCAGGGGAAACAACCCCAGAGAAAGGTAGTCACTCAGGGGAAACAACCCCAGAGAAAGGTAGTCACTCAGGGGAAACAACCCTTGAGAAAGGTCACGCAGGGGAAACAACCCCAAAGAAAGGTAGTCACTCAGGGGAAACAACCCCAGAGAGAGATAGTCACTCAGGGTAAACAACCCCAGAGAAAGGTAGTCACTCAGGAGAAACCCCAGAGAAAGGTAGTCACTCAGGGGAAATAACCCCAGAGAAAGGTAGTCACTCAGGGGAAACCCTTGAGAAAGGTAGTCACTCGGGGGAAAGCCCCAGAGAAAAGTAGTTACTCAGGGGAAACAACCCCAGAGAAAGGTAGTCACTCAGGGGAAACAACCCCAGAGAAAGGTAGTCACTCAGGGGAAACAACCCCAGAGAAAGGTAGTCACTCAGGGGAAACAATCCCAGAGAAAGGTAGTCACTCAGGGGAAACAACCCCAGAGAAAGGTAGTCACTCAGGGGAAACAACCCCAGAGAAAGGTAGTCACTCAGGGGAAACAACCCCAGAGAAAGGTAGTCACTCAGGGGAAACAATCCCAGAGAAAGGTAGTCACTCGGGGGAAACAACCCCAGAGAAAGGTAGTTACTGCTAGATTACGCACTATTAATGTTAGCAGGAATCGTTTGTTTGATCGTCGAGCCTCTTACTACATCCCTTTTATCTCCGTATTTATTCTCTAGTGGTTTCTTTTCATTTACCTCGTTTGTATGTCCGGCCAGCATCTAATTTTTCTCTTTTCCCTCATATAGTTCCTACGATACGTCTCTTACTCCCCTCTACCGTATGCGAAAGCTCAATCATCTACTTTGACTTCTCGTTTCCTTTTTCCTACTTCCTATCTCATTGCAATGTTTGCTGATGTTTCTAAATAGTCTGAAGGTGTAGGGTTTGCACCTGTCTTTCCGGACATTGTTATAGCAGGTCATTTATTAGACCCAGGTAGCATTTTAACAGCCATTTCTCATGGCTGTAATACGTACTGCATCCCTGTCTACCTCAGCATTCGTAGTAGTTTCAGACTACTTTAGACCATTATAAAGCTAACCAGAAATTTCTCATCCCGTAATTATTTCTATACTACTTTGGTTGTGTTGTATTGCTAGTAAATACAGAGACATCGTGTCTACTGGATCCCTGGACCTAAGGACTTGAGCTAGATTTCTTTAAGGCTCATGCTAACCTCTCTTTGGAGTATAAACATACCTAGTTGGATGAATGTTATTGTAGCCAGCTGGCCTGGTGGCTTACGTACTGGCCTGAAGTTTTAAGACTTACTTGCTACGATTTCGATCCCCACCCGTACCGTAGTTTGTTTGCAGCTGTGTGATTACAATTTCGTGAGTGATGAAGCCTAAGAAAAGTCTTGATTTGTCAGTTGCACAGCGCAACTGAGTATCGCTATACTTGCCGTAATTAATGTTTATTTAGCTTTCTATACAACAAATATACAGATTACTACTTCATGAAATAAGTTGCAACAAACATTGTGAGAAGTACCAAAAAACAAGGAACCAAGTTATTAAGCCAGTGTTTACAAGATGTAAGTTAGTACAGGCCAAAGTAAGATCTTAAGATTATATTTTGTCTCGAAACTAAGATAAACCATACCCCCGGCCGGGATTGAACCCGCGGTCATAGAGTCTCAAAACTCCAGCCCGTCGCGTTAGCCACTAGACCAGCTAGCCACAATAAGATTCATCCAACTAGGTATATTTCTACACCATAGGAAGGTTAGCACAGACACCTCTGTGACCACAAATGCAAGTTTTTACAGACGAATCTCCAGCCAGCGTGGCCGTGACGAACTCTAGCTCAAGTCCCTTCACTGCCGTCAGCCGGGGGTATGGTTTGTTTGCAATCGTGTCATTACGATTTCTTGAGTCATGTTGACGGCAGTGAAGGGACTTGAGCTAGAGTTCGTCACGGCCACGCTGGCTGGAGATTCGTCTGTAAAAACTTGCATTTGTGGTCACAGAGGTGCCTGTGCTAACCTTCCTATGGTGTAGAAATATACCTAGTTGGATGAATCTTATTGTGGCTAGCTGGTCTAGTGGCTAACGCGACGGGCTGGAGTTTTGAGACTCTATGACCGCGGGTTCAATCCCGGCCGGGGGTATGGTTTGTTTGCAATCGTGTCATTACGATTTCTTGAGTCAAAACTAAGATATCTGATATTATCACATTACTATGCCACGTATGGATCATGTAAATTTTTATACGTAATATCCGCTGGACATTGTTTTATACTGCCATGTTAAAAAAAAAACTGCGATTCTCTCAAAAGTGAACTTAATATTTTAAGTTCTTGAGAAGGGTCTGTAGTGGGGGTAACAATGAATTAGGAAATTAAACATTGAAAATTCAGTTAAGTTTGTATGTTAACCCTATTACAGCAAGAGAATTGTCATATCAACCTTTTGATTATTAGGCAGAGCTACATAAAATGTCTAAACCACCAGCAAATTTTGTTCTGTATTCAAGTGAAGAAGCCTGTTGTGCAGGCGATACGTTTCGCCAAGAAAGACATCCAAGTGTGACACATGTCTTACTGATCAACACAGTATAACACAGAAAGGAACCATATTAATTACATAAATTTGACCATAACAATTTAAACACTGAACAGATTCTCACAGTTGGTGGACTACAGCAACATCATATTGACATACAGTTTACTCCCAAAATATTAACAATAATAAACTGTTTACTTTTGGAGTACTGTAGTTCAAACCACACTGAATAGACGACATAAAATTTAATCACTTTAAGAATAAGTTTTTTCCAAATATGAAAGAATTAGTTCTCATTAGCCAACTGAAGTTAAAAGTTAGGTCCAGGAACTAGATCACATCACCCACAAATTCAGAGTACGAACAAATTGTGATTTTTCGAACCACAGAGAATTCTCCGAACAAATCCCAGGAGGTGGTAGTCATAAAAGTTCAGTAGTTCTTGTTTGGTGGCACACATGCACACTCTCTACCAACACTAAAACTTATGAAGTGCCTTAAAAACACTGAGAACCCATTCCGGTCTGCATTATGGTCCTCAATGTCTGGCCCACAAATTTTAATTTCCATTTTATGTGTGTAAAATTAATTTTTAATGGACATTCTTGTTAACTATGATTCCCAGAACTGTCATGAGACGCTTGAGACGGCTTGTGTATATTAGTTTGTTCCGGAAAATGCAACACACACACACACACACACACACACACACACACACACACACACACACACACACACACACACACACACGCCACATAGTCCACTCAATCCAAACATGCCATAGAAGATCTGGTAGTTAGAAGGGATTATTGCATACTTATCCACATACAAGAGAAAGAAATTGAAACTAAAATGAACGTCAACTGGGAACATGCATTATAGGGTTAAAGAAGTGAATAGGGAAACATGTGATCAATGGGGAATCTGCCGCTGAGACCTGGGAAAAGACGGTCGAGGTAAAGAAAGGATAATTGAAGAACAATATACAAAGCCTGAGTGGAAATTCAGGAAACGTAATGAATCCTAAGACTAACAGCATTTGGAGGAAACATATATTAAACCAAAAAACCATGATGTGGTTCAGTTTGTAAGAACTCCGCTGAATGCCACATACAAGGATATAAATTATTCCACAGAGAGAGTCAACAGAAAAGAAGGCAGAGTGGATGTAAAGTGGATGTAAAGAAGATTTAAAAGTCTAACTACAGTTTCTCATGGAATGTGAAAAGCTAATTTTAGGTGTAACTTACATGTATAAACCGAGATATGGACGATACTGCTAAGTCATCTTCATCGGAGAATGTTCTAATGGGAGAGATTTTAACTATAGGCATAATGTAACAATTTGATAGGAAGCCTATGTGGCAAAATAAATAATATATAATCAGTACAAATATCTAATCAGTCATTCACTGACAGCACCTTGCAGATATGGTCACGAGGTTCGTGTGTTCACACAAGATATCAGAATGAGGAAGAAATGTGATCTAAGTGACTCTGAACATGGAACGGTTGTTGGTACCAGATGGGTGGTCTGAGTACCTCAGAAACTACAGACTCCTGCTATTTTAAGCACAACAATCTCGACAGTTTACAGAGAATGGTGTGGGAAAAAAAATCAGTGAATGGTAGTTCCGTGGTCATAAACGCCTTGCTAATGAGAGAGGTCAGAGGACAATGGCTAGACTGGTTAAAGCTGACAGGAAGGCGACAGTAACTCAAATATTCGTTACAACAGTGGTATGCAGAAGAGCATCTCTGAACACACAACACGTCGAACCTTGCCAACTAATCGGCAGCAACTCCGTCATGCTATTACGTCAAAATGGACTAGATTCTCTGTTTCCAGTAACTTGTTGAATCCATTACACGTAGAATTTAGGCTGTTCTGGGGCAAAAGGAAGCTCTCCCAGTACTAGAAGGGACTACCTAATAAAGTGGAACCCACTTTGCCGAAATATAAGTGTAAATTACCCGTGTTGATGATGTGAAGCTAATAAGAAGAGGAATTTCTTCAGATGGGCAAATTGGCATAAACAATCGTATTGAATTGAACTTTCCTCTAAGATACTTTAGTGTTAATGGTTTAATACTGATTGAAAAAAAAGGTATTTTGAGGTCATCAAACTAAAACCAATATAACAACTTGTTTAATAAAATATGGTGCATTAATGGGAGGTTCCTGTTGGGATTCCGACTTTTCCACTGGTGTGTCAGCCTCATGTTAAAGTTCCACTGCCATTTCCTTCAATTCCTCCCTCGAAAGTGGTTCACTGTGGCTCACAAGGAACTGGTGAACATCGTCCGGATAAACGATGTCAATGCTAACATCCTCAGCCATGGAAATAAATGGTATAAAATACCGACACAATGGAAATATAAACACATATGCAGTATAATGTGATCCTTTATTGACTACGTTTCGCCCACACAGTGGGCTTTTTCAAGTCACAAAAAAAAGCCCACTGTGTTGACGAAACGTAGTCAATAAAGGATCACATTATACTGCATATGTGTTTATATTTCCATCCTCAGCCATACGAGAGTCGTCTTTAGCCACTTCCGAAACAGTCTCCATTCATCCAAGACTGACACTTCCACGCAAAATGCACCCACAATACAACACTTACAACAAAATAAGCGAATATTAAGTGTTTGGACGCACAGGCGTTGCTTGTGTTAGTTGCTATTTATTTTTTTTTTCAAATTTTTAGGTAATTTAAAAAAATCATGAATGTGAAAAGCAGCGAGTGTGCGTGCGAGCGTGTGCGCGCGTACTCACCTACTTGTGGTTGCAGGGGTCGAGTCATAGCTCATGGTCCCGCCTCTTCACTGGTCGCTACTAGGTCACTCTTCCAGCTCCATGAGCTTTATCATACCTCTTCTTAAAGCTATGTATGGATCCTGCCTCCACTACATCACTTACCAGACTATTCCACTTCCTGACAACTCTGTGACTGAGGAAATACTACATAACATCCATGTGATTCATCTGAGTCTTCAACTTCCAACTGTAACCCCTTTTTGCTGTGTCCCATTTCCGGAACATCCTCTGTCCACCTTGTAGATTCCTCTCAATATTTTATATGTCGTTATCATATCCCCCTATCTCTCCTGTCCTCCAGTGTCAACAGGTTGATTTCCCTTAACTTCTCGTAGGACATGCCCCTTAGCTCCGGGACTAATCTTATTGCAAACTTTTGCACTTTCTCTAATTTTCTTACGTGCTTGGCTAACTGACGGTTCCAAACTGGTGCTGCATACTCCAATATGGGCCTAACGTACACGGCGTATAGGATCCTGAACGATTCCTTATTGAGATGTCGGAATGCTGTTCTGAGGTTTGCTAGGCACCCATATGCTGCAGCAGTTATTGGGGTGATGTGCACCTCAGATGTGCCCGGTGTTATACTCACCCCAAGACCCTTTTCCTTGATTGAGGTTCGTAGTCTCTGGCCCCCTAAACTGTATTCCGTCTGCGGTCTTCATGACTTCCACTTGGTGGAGTTGAACTCCAGGAGCCAGTTGCTATACCAGGCCTGTAGCCTGTCCAGATCCCTTTGTAGTTGTGCCTGGTCTTCGTCCGATTCAATTCTTCATCAATTTCACATCATGTACAAACAGGGACACTTCTGAGTCTATTCCTTCCTTCATATCGTTAACATATACCAGAAAACAGCACTGGTCCTAGGACTGAGTGTGTGTGTGTACTCACCTAGTTGAGGTTGCGGGAGTCGAGTCCGAGCTCCTGGCCCCGCCTCTTCACTGATCGCTACTTGGTCACTCTCCCTGAACCGTGAGCTTTAACATACCTCTGCTTAAAGCTATGTATGGATCCTGCCTCCACTACATCGCTTCCCAAACTATTCCACTTACTGACTACTCTGTGGCTGAAGAAATACTTCCTAACATCCCTGTGATTCATCTGTGTCTTCAACTTCCAACTGTGTCCCCTTGTTACTGTGTCCAATCTCTGGAACATCCTGTCTTTGTCCACCTTGTCAATTTCTCTCAGTATTTTGTATGTCGTTATCATGTCCCCCCTATCTCTCCTGTCCTCCAGTGTCGTCAGGTTGATTTCCCTTAACCTCTCCTCGTAGGACATACCTCTTAGCTCTGGGACTAGTCTTGTTGCAAACCTTTGCACTTTCTCTAGTTTCTTTACGTGCTTGGCTAGGTGTGGGTTCCAAACTGGTGCCGCATACTCCAATATGGGCCTAACGTACACGGAGTATAGGGTCCTGAACGATTTCTTATTAAGATGTCGGAATGCTGTTCTGAGGTTTGCTAGGCGCCCATATGCTGCAGCAGTTATTTGGTTGATGTGCGCTTCAGGAGATGTGCCTGGTGTTATACTCACCCCAAGATCTTTTTCCTTGAGTGAGGTTTGTAGTCTCTGGCCCCCTAGACTGTACTCCGTCTGCGGTCTTCTTTGCCCTTCCCCAATCTTCATGACTTTGCACTTGGTGGGATTAAACTCCAGGAGCCAATTGCTGGACCAGGTCTGCAGCCTGTCCAGATCCCTTTGTAGTTCTGCCTGGTCTTCGATCGAATGAATTCTTCTCATCAACTTCTCGTCATCTGCAAACAGGGACACCTTGGAGTCTATTCCTTCCGTCATGTCGTTCACAAATACAAGAAACAGCACTGGTCCTAGGACTGACCCCTGCGGGACCCCGCAGGTCACAGGTTCCCACTCTGACTCCTCGCCACATACCATGACTCGCTGCTGTCTTCCTGACAGGTATTCCCTGATCCATTGTAGTGCCTTCCCTGTTATCCCTGCTTGGTCCTCCAGTTTTTGCACCAATCTCTTGTGTGGAACTGTGACAACCGCCTTCTTACAGTCCAAGAATATGCAATCCACCCACCCCTCTCTCTCTTGTCTTACTGCTGTCACCATGTCATAGAACTCCAGTAGGTTTGTGAAACCATGTTGGCTGCTGTTGATGAGATCATTCCTCTCTAGGTGTTCCACCACTCTTCTCCTGATAATCTTCTCCATGATTTTGCATACTATACATGTCAGTGACACTGGTCTGTAATTTAATGCTTCATGTCTGTCTCCTTTTTTAAAGATTGGGACTACATTTGATGTCTTCCATGCCTCAGGCAATCTCCCTGTTTCGATAGATGTATTGAATATTGTTGTTAGGGGTACACATAGCGCCTCTGCTCCCTCTCTCAATACCCATGGGGAGATGTTATCTGGCCCCATTGCCTTTGAGGTATCTAGCTCACTCAGAAGCCTCTTCACTTCTTCCTCGGTTGTGTGCACTGTGTCCAGCACATGGTGGTGTGCCCCACCTCTCCGTCTCTCTGGAGCCCCTTCTGTCTCCTCTGTGAACACTTCTTTGAATCTCTTGTTGAGTTCCTCACATACTTCATGGTCATTTCTTGTGTGTGTGTGTGTGTGTGTGTGTGTGTGTGTGTGTGTGTGTGTGTGTGTGTGTGTGTGTGTGTGTGTGTGTGTTTGTGTGTGTGTGTGTGTGTGTGTCTGAGTGTGTGTGTGTATTCGCCTAACTGTACTCACTTAATTGTGGTTGCAGGGGTCGAGACTCAGCTCCTGGCCTCGCCTCTTCACTGAGTGCTACTAGGTCCTCTGTCCCCCTGCTCCGTGAGCTTTATCATAACTCATCTTAAAGCTATGTATGGTTCCTGCCTCCACTGTCTCACTTGATAGGCTGTTCCACTTTCTGACTACTCTTTGACTGAAGAAATACTTCCTAACATCCCTTTGACTCATCTGGGTCTTCAACTTCCAATTGTGATCCCTTGTTTCTGTGTCCCCTCTCTGGGTCATCCTGTCTTTGTCCACCTTGTCTATTCCATGCAGCATTTTGTATATCGTTATCATGTCTCCCCTAACTCCTGTCCTCCAGTGTCGTCAGGCCGATTTCTCTTAACCTTTCTTCGTAGGACATTCCCCTTAGCTGTGGAACTAACCTTGTCGCAAACCTTTGCACTTTCTCTAATTTCTTGACGTGCTTGATCAAGTGTGGGTTCCAAACAGGTGTGTGTGTGTGTGTGTGTGTGTGTGTGTGTGTGTGTGTGTGTGTGTGTGTGTGTGTGTGTGTGTGTGTGTGTGTGTGTGAGAGAGAGAGAGAGAGAGAGAGAGAGAGATTTGAGTGTAACTAGCAAATTAGCTATACACAGATCAATAACAACGAAAGTACTGAAAGTTTGCCACGAGTCCTGATCACAGACGGGGCCGGAACCCTCTCCAGGAACACTCCAGGTATATCATATGGGTTATTTTCAAGTCATCGCACTGAAGATAACTCTACACCTACACCCTGATGTAGCATTCAGAAATATGATCATAAAATGAAAATAAAATGTGACATTATTACAGCTCGAGACAAAGAATTTGGATGAAAAGTTTAGCCTCAACTACAGGGTAAAAAAACTAGCAATTCAATGCTAATTTTGAGAGGCAACTTTTCCTGACTCTGGTCTGTCTTAATCCATTTCAGAGCCGCTCTTAAATTTAAAATATACTCAAACTTTTTTAAACTATGGGTAAGTTGTGAATTGTTAGTGCGTGTTTACTGTAATTTTTACTCATCTAAAAGCTAAGGGGTTATTTTCCCCAGATGTGGATGTTATTCTTCGCCGGAAAAGCGTCTTAAATGCAAATATCACTTTAATGTCCCTAAAACTGTCAACTATTATCTAAGATCATTTGTGAGTTTATTTTAAAAATTTTCATCAAGGAAACTGTATCGAGCTTCTTGCTGCATTAAAGAAGATATACCTTGTACTTAATTACTTTTCACCTTAATTGGGATTGAAAAGTTATATGAAGAGTCTTACGGTACTCTTACACGTTTTCAGAGGATCTTGTCCCAGTAAACAAGGAATATTTGTGTGGGTATGCTACCTGAGAGGCATCATTTGTGTGGGTATGGTACCTGAGAGGCAACATTTCTGTGGGTATGCTACATGAGAGGCAACATTTGTGTGGGTATGCTACCTGAGAGGCAACATTTGTGTGGGTATGCTACCTGAGAGGCAACATTTGTGTGGGTATGTTACCTGAGAGGCAACATTTCTGTGGGTATGCTACATGAGAGGCAACATTTGTGTGGGTATGCTACCTGAGAGGCAACATTTGTGTGGGTATGCTACCTGAGAGGCAACATTTGTGTGGGTATGTTACCTGAGAGGCAACATTTGTGTGGGTATGCTACCTGAGAGGCAACATTTGTGTGGGTATGCTACCTGAGAGGCAATATTTGTGTGGGTATGCTTCCTGAGAGGCAACATTTGTGTGGGTATGCTTCCTGAGAGGCAACATTTGTGTGGGTATGCTACCTGAGAGGCAACATTTGTGTGGGTATGCTACCTGAGAGGCAACATTTGTGTGGGTATGCTACCTGAGAGGCAACATTTGTGTGGGTATGCTACCTGAGAGGCAACATTTGTGTGGGTATGCTACCTGAGAGGCAACATTTGTGTGGGTATGCTACCTGAGAGGCAACATTTGTGTGGGTATGCTACCTGAGAGGCAACATTTGTGTGGGTATGCTTCCTGAGAGGCAACATTTGTGTGGGTATGCTACCTGAGAGGCAACATTTGAGTGGGTATGCTTCCTGAGAGGCAACATTTGTGTGGGTATGCTTCCTGAGAGGCAACATTTGTGTGGGTATGCTACCTGAGAGGCAACATTTGTGTGGGTATGCTACCTAAGACAACATTTGTGGGGGTATGCTACTTAAGACAACATTTGTGGGGGTATGCAACCTGAGAGGCAACATTTGTGTGGGTATGCTGCCTGAGAGGCAACATTTGTGTGGGTATGCTGCCTGAGAGGCAACATTTGTGTGGGTATGCTACCTAGAGGCAACATTTGTGTGGGTATGCTACCTAGAGGCAACATTTGTGTGGGTATGCTACCTGAGAGGCAACATTTGTGCGGGTATGCTACCTGAGAGGCAACATTTGTGCGGGAATGCTACCTGAGAGGCAACATTTGTGTGGGTATGCTACCTGAGAGGCAACATTTGTGTGGGTATGCTACCTGAAAGGCAACATTTGTGTGGGTATGCTACCTGAGAGGCAACATTTGTGTGGGTATGCTACCTGAGAGGCAACATTTGTGTGGGTATGCTACCTGAGAGGCAACATTTGTGTGGGTATGCTACCTGAGAGGCAACATTTGTGTCGGTATGTTACGCCCTTTGTGCATAATTTGAGAATGGTCAATTGATTAGTGTGTAATTACGGCTTTTTCACTTAGTATTATATTACTGGTACCTTTATTCGTAGCTAAAATAAAGACTCCTAGTTTTATAATATTATCTGGCCATGAATTATTGATTTATTTTGTAGGATGTTTTGTGTTTATATGTTGTGGTCGTTTATGCTTCACAAACTCACTCATACCTAGGTGACGTCAAGCTAGGGAGTTTTACTCATAGCAGTTCATTCTCACCTCCGGTAGAGAAAGCTCCAAGCCACGGAGCTTCCTTATTCTCTTGTTGCAAGTCTCAGAACCTTTGAACCAGGATTCTTGGGTTCAACCAAGGTTGCTTGGATTACTTCAGTCTCGGAATATTTGACGGGTTGCGTCTGTACCATCAGCTATATAAAAGAAGCAATACACCACGTCTGTGTTCTCCAACTATTAAAGTCTCGTGGTGGTCTCTAACCAGTTCTAGCTGTGGTGTATATAATTGATTGAGGAGGTGGTAAAGACACCCTAACAAGTGTTTCATTGATCTCGACTTTGATTATGAAACTACAGTGATTGTGTACATATGAATTTATAAGAAAAGGTATACCTAAATTTTATCAATTATTTAAATTACTAAGTGACTCTATAAGCTTAGTATTATACTGAATAAAACCAGATAAAGAATTATAGAACTTTTTTGCCTTATATTTATGTGTGTATTTAAAAAGAGTAAGAAGACCCAAGTGGATCTTCACCTGTTGTTACTAACGGGGCTCCTCTCTGAAAAGAAAGGTTCAAAACGTAACACGGTATGCTACACGAGAAGCAACATTTGTGTGGGTATGCTACACGAGAAGCAACATTTGTGTGGGTATGCTACACGAGAAGCAACATTTGTGTGGGTATGCTACACGAGAAGCAACATTTGTGTGGGTATGCTACACGAGAAGCAACATTTGTGTGGGTATGCTGCACGAGAAGCAACATTTGTGTGGGTATGCTACACGAGAAGCAACATTTGTGTGGGTATGCTACACGAGAAGCAACATTTGTGTGGGTATGCTGCACGAGAAGCAACATTTGTGTGGGTATGCTACACGAGAAGCAACATTTGTGTGGGTATGCTACACGAGAAGCAACATTTGTGTGGGTATGCTACACGAGAAGCAACATTTGTGTGGGTATGCTGCACGAGAAGCAACATTTGTGTGGGTATGCTACACGAGAAGCAACATTTGTGTGGGTATGCTACACGAGAAGCAACATTTGTGTGGGTATGCTACACGAGAAGCAACATTTGTGTGGGTATGCTGCACGAGAAGCAACATTTGTGTGGGTATGCTACACGAGAAGCAACATTTGTGTGGGTATGCTACACGAGAAGCAACATTTGTGTGGGTATGCTGCACGAGAAGCAACATTTGTGTGGGTATGCTGCACGAGAAGCAACATTTGTGTGGGTATGCTACACGAGAAGCAACATTTGTGTGGGTATGCTGCACGAGAAGCAACATTTGTGTGGGTATGCTGCACGAGAAGCAACATTTGTGTGGGTATGCTACACGAGAAGCAACATTTGTGTGGGTATGCTACACGAGAAGCAACATTTGTGTGGGTATGCTACACGAGAAGCAACATTTGTGTGGGTATGCTACACGAGAAGCAACATTTGTGTGGGTATGCTGCACGAGAAGCAACATTTGTGTGGGTATGCTACACGAGAAGCAACATTTGTGTGGGTATGCTACACGAGAAGCAACATTTGTGTGGGTATGCTGCACGAGAAGCAACATTTGTGTGGGTATGCTGCACGAGAAGCAACATTTGTGTGGGTATGCTACACGAGAAGCAACATTTGTGTGGGTATGCTACACGAGAAGCAACATTTGTGTGGGTATGCTGCACGAGAAGCAACATTTGTGTGGGTATGCTGCACGAGAAGCAACATTTGTGTGGGTATGCTACACGAGAAGCAACATTTGTGTGGGTATGCTACACGAGAAGCAACATTTGTGTGGGTATGCTACACGAGAAGCAACATTTGTGTGGGTATGCTACCTGAGAAGCAACATTTGTGTGGGTATGCTACACGAGAAGCAACATTTGTGTGGGTATGCTACACGAGAAGCAACATTTGTGTGGGTATGCTACACGAGAAGCAACATTTGTGTGGGTATGCTACACGAGAAGCAACATTTGTGTGGGTATGCTACACGAGAAGCAACATTTGTGTGGGTATGCTACACGAGAAGCAACATTTGTGTGGGTATGCTACCTGAGAGGCAACATTTGTGTGGGTATGCTACACGAGAAGCAACATTTGTGTGGGTATGCTACCTGAGAAGCAACATTTGTGTGGGTATGCTGCCTGAGAGGCAACATTTGTGTGGGTATGCTACACGAGAAGCAACATTTGTGTGGGTATGCTACACGAGAAGCAACATTTGTGTGGGTATGCTACACGAGAAGCAACATTTGTGTGGGTATGCTACCTGAGAGGCAACATTTGTGTGGGTATGCTACACGAGAAGCAACATTTGTGTGGGTATGCTACACGAGAAGCAACATTTGTGTGGGTATGCTACACGAGAAGCAACATTTGTGTGGGTATGCTACACGAGAAGCAACATTTGTGTGGGTATGCTACCTGAGAGGCAACATTTGTGTGGGTATGCTACACGAGAAGAAACATTTGTGTGGGTATGCTACCTGAGAGGCAACATTTGTGTGGGTATGCTACACGAGAAGCAACATTTGTGTGGGTATGCTACCTGAGAAGCAACATTTGTGTGGGTATGCTGCCTGAGAGGCAACATTTGTGTGGGTATGCTACACGAGAAGCAACATTTGTGTGGGTATGCTACACGAGAAGCAACATTTGTGTGGGTATGCTACACGAGAAGCAACATTTGTGTGGGTATGCTACACGAGAAGCAACATTTGTGTGGGTATGCTGCCTGAGAGGCAACATTTGTGTGGGTATGCTGCCTGAGAGGCAACATTTGTGTGGGTATGCTACACGAGAAGCAACATTTGTGTGGGTATGCTACACGAGAAGCAACATTTGTGTGGGTATGCTACACGAGAAGCAACATTTGTGTGGGTATGCTACCTGAGAGGCAACATTTGTGTGGGTATGCTACACGAGAAGCAACATTTGTGTGGGTATGCTACCTGAGAGGCAACATTTGTGTGGGTATGCTACACGAGAAGCAACATTTGTGTGGGTATGCTACCTGAGAAGCAACATTTGTGTGGGTATGCTGCCTGAGAGGCAACATTTGTGTGGGTATGCTACACGAGAAGCAACATTTGTGTGGGTATGCTACACGAGAAGCAACATTTGTGTGGGTATGCTACACGAGAAGCAACATTTGTGTGGGTATGCTACACGAGAAGCAACATTTGTGTGGGTATGCTGCCTGAGAGGCAACATTTGTGTGGGTATGCTACACGAGAAGCAACATTTGTGTGGGTATGCTACACGAGAAGCAACATTTGTGTGGGTATGCTACACGAGAAGCAACATTTATGTGGGTATGCTGCCTGAGAGGCAACATTTGTGTGGGTATGCTGCCTGAGAGGCAACATTTGTGTGGGTATGCTACACGAGAAGCAACATTTGTGTGGGTATGCTACACGAGAAGCAACATATGTGTGGGTATGCTACCTGAGAGGCAACATTTGTGTGTGTATACTACCTGAGAGGCAACATTTTAGTGGGTATGCTACCTGAGAGGCAACATTTGTGTGGGTATGCTACCTGAGAGGCAACATTTGTGTGGGTATGCTACCTGAGAGGCAACATTTGTGTGGGTATGCTACCTGAGAGGCAACATTTGTGTGGGTATGCTACCTGAGAGGCAACATTTGTGTGGGTATGCTACCTGAGAGGCAACATTTGTGTGGGTATGCTACCTGAGAGGCAACATTTGTGTGGGTATGCTTCCTAGAGGCAACATTTGTGTGGGTATGCTACCCGAGAGGCAACATTTGTGTGGGTATGCTACCTGAGAGGCAACATTTGTGTGGGTATGCTACCCGAGAGGCAACATTTGTGTGGGTATGCTACCTGAGAGGCAACATTTGTGTGGGTATGCTACCTGAGGGGCAACATTTGTGTGGGTATGCTACATGAGAGGCAACATTTGTGTGGGTATGCTACCCGAGAGGCAACATTTGTGTGGGTATGCTACCTGAGAGGCAACATTTGTGTGGGTATG
>NW_027195285.1:0-42500 GCF_038502225.1 Cherax quadricarinatus
GAGTTACCATTAATGGAGTGAAATCTGAATGGGGATTAGTCACTAGTGGCGTTCCACAAGGATCAGTTTTAGGCCCTCTCTTGTTCATAATTTACATTAATGACCTTGATGAAGGGATTACGAGTGACATGAGTAAATTTGCTGATGATACAAAGATAGGCCGTATAATTCACTCTGAGGAGGATATCAATGAACTCCAGGACGATTTGGACAAATTAATGTCTTGGTCTGAAAAATGGCAGATGAAGTTCAATGTGGATAAGTGTAAGGTACTTGCCCTTGGTAATGAAAATAACCCTCGAAGCTATAATCTAGGTGAAGTAGAGCTTGATCATACAGAATGTGAAAAAGACTTGGGAGTCATGGTAAGCAGAAATCTAAAGCCAAGACAGCAGTGCCTTAGTGTGCGCAACAAGGCCAACAGATTACTTGGATTTATCTCAAGAAGTATAAGTAACAGAAGTCCAAAAGTTATTTTACAGCTCTATACATCACTAGTGAGGCCTCATTTAGATTATGCTGCTCAGTTTTGGTCCCCTTACTACAGGATGGACATAGACTCATTAGAGAACATACAGAGAAGAATGACTAAAATGATTTACTGTGTAAGGAACCTCCCGTATGAAGATAGACTTAAAGCCTTAAATCTCCTCTCTCTGGAGAGGCGTAGAATGAGGGGAGATATCATTGAAGTGTATAAGTGGATGACGGGCATAAACAAGGGAGACATTAATAAAGTACTGAGGGTGTCGAACCAGGTAAGAACCAGGAATAATGGATTTAAGTTGGATAAATTTAGATTTAGAAAGGACATAGGTAAGTACTGGTTTTCTAACAGAGTTGTAGATGCGTGGAACAGTCTTCCCAGTGGGGTGATAGAGGCTAGGACCTTGGGTAGCTTTAAGAACATAAGAACATAAGAACGAAGGAACACTGCAGAAGGCCTACTGGCCCATGCGAGGCAGGTCCAAGTCCCTACCGGCTTAAGCCAATGCACCCAACCTAGTCAGGTCAGGTCACATTGACTCAAGGGAGGAACACGGCAACCGACCCGTTAGCACAAGCTATCAGGTCCAACTCACACCCACCCACATCTACTCATGTATTTATCCAACCTATTTTTAAAGCTACACAACGTTCTGGCCTCTATAACGGTACTTGGGAGTTTGTTCCACTCATCCACAACTCTATTACCAAACCAGTACTTTCCTATATCCCTCCTGAATCTGAATTTTTCCAACTTAAAACCATTGCTGCGAGTCCTGTCTAGGCTAGATATTATCAGCACACTATTTACATCCCCTTTATTTATTCCTGTCTTCCACTTATAAACCTCAATCATATCCCCCCTAATTCTACGTCTTTCTAGAGAGTGCAGTTTCAGGGCCCTTAGTCTATCCTCATAGGGAAGGTTTCTGATACATGGGATCATCTTTGTCATCCTCCTTTGTACATTTTCCAGAGAATTTATATCCATTCTGTAATACGGTGACCAAAACTGTGCAGCATAATCTAAATGAGGCCTAACCAAGGATGTATAGAGTTGAAGAACAACCTGAGGACTCCTATTATTTATGCTTCTTGATATGAAGCCAAGGATTCTATTAGCTTTATTGCGAACACTTATGCACTGTTGTCTTGGTTTCAGATTACTGCTAACCAGAACTCCTAAATCTTTTTCGCAATCCGTAATATTAAGATCTACATTATTTAGTTTATATGTGGCATGGTTATTGTCCTGTCCAACATTTAGAACTTTGCATTTGTCTATATTAAACTGCATCTGCCACTTCTCCGACCACTGCATCAGTCTATTCAAATCTTCCTGGAGTGCTCGAATGTCCTCGTCAGAATGAATTCGACGGCCTATTTTGGTGTCATCGGCAAACTTGCCGATGTCGCTCTTTATGCCCTCATCTATGTCGTTTATGTAGATTGTGAACAGCAGGGGGCCCAACACTGACCCCTGTGGAACACCGCTCGTGACGCTTCCCCACTCTGATTTCTCCCCATTTATGCAAACTCTCTGCTGCCTATTTGTCAACCATGCCTCTATCCAGGAAAAAATTTCTCCTCCTATTCCATGTGCTTTAATTTTCCTCAATAGTCTCTGATGTGGGACCCTGTCAAAAGCCTTACTGAAGTCCATATACACAATATCATATTCGTTACCATGATCTACCTCCTCAAATACCTTAGTGAAAAAAGTTAATAAATTCGTAAGGCAGGAACGTCCCTTTGTAAAACCATGCTGAGATTCGTTGATTAATTTATGCTTTTCAAGGTGGCTACGAACTGCCTCGGCAATTATTGATTCCATAAATTTTCCCACTATGGAGGTTAGGCTTATTGGTCTATAGTTCGAAGCTAAGGACCTGTCACCTGTTTTGAAAATAGGTATCACATTTGCCATTTTCCACTTATCTGGCACCATGCCAGTTTGTAGTGATATGTTGAAA
This sequence comes from Cherax quadricarinatus, assembly GCF_038502225.1. Classification (NCBI taxonomy): domain Eukaryota; kingdom Metazoa; phylum Arthropoda; class Malacostraca; order Decapoda; family Parastacidae; genus Cherax; species Cherax quadricarinatus. Next base: position 2,460 of record NW_027195285.1, read on the forward strand.
AGATTAGCCAAAGGTGTGCTAAGCTCCTCTTTACATTCCTTTAGAACCCTTGCATACAGTTCATCAGGGCCTGGGGATTTGTTAGGTTTTAATTTATCTATTTGCCTAAGGACCATGTCACTTGTGACCCTAATAGTGCACAGTTTATTATCGTCCTGTTCTACATAATTTATCATTACTGGAATATCACTGGTATCCTCCTGTGTAAAAACTGAGAGGAAGTATGTGTTAAAAATTCTACACATTTCCTTATCACTGTCAGTGAGCTGACCCGAGGAACTTTTGAGTGGGCCTATCTTGTCCCTGATCTTACTTCTGTATACCTGAAAGAATCCTTTTGGGTTAGTCTTCGATTCTCTTGCAACTTTAACCTCATAATCTCTTTTTGCTTTTCTAATTCCCTTTTTTATTTCTCTCTTTAACTGAATATATCGATTTCTTAATTGCCCCTCTCCTCTTTTGATTTGCCTATATATGCCTCTCTTTTGACCAATCAGATATTTTAATCTATTGTTCATCCATTTAGGATCATTTTTGTTTGATCTGATTTCCCTATTTGGAACATAATTTGACTGAGCAGCTAGAACTATGCCCTGGAAAGCATCATATCGGCAACCATCACCACCTACCTGACCCCTAGTCAGGTCATTCCAGTTCAGCCCACCTAAGTAATTTTTCAGTCCTATGAAATCAGCCAAGCGAAAGTCAGGGACGGAGACTTGATTGCCATTATTAGGGGAATTCCATGATATGTTAAAACTGAGTGATTTGTGATCACTCTCCCCAAGCTCATCATTAACCTCAAGATTATTAATTAGTGTTTCCCTACTGGCAAGAACCAAGTCAAGGAGGTTATTTCCCCTAGTTGGCTCTGTCACAAACTGTTTTAAAAAACAATCCTGGATCGTATCAAGAAAGTCACCCGACTCTAAATTTCCTGTCAAATTGCTCCAGTCAATCTGTCTATAGTTGAAATCTCCCATTAGCACAACATTTTCGTATGTAGATGCCTTACGAATTTCGTCCCATAGAAGTTTACTGGCTTTAGGTAGAGATCGTTTTGACAAGGACCTGCCTCGTATGGGCCAGTAGGCCTTCTGCAGTGTTCCTACATTCTTATGTTCTTATGTTCTTATCATCAACATAAGAATATAAGAATGTAGGAACACTGCAGAAGGCCTACTGGCCCATACGAGGCAGGTCCTTATCAAAACGATCTCTACCTAAAGCCACCCAAGAAATAACTCCCGTACCCAATGACACCAATCAAACCCAGCCCCTCCCACTCATATATTTGTCCAGTCTCTTCTTAAAGCTACACAAGGTCCTAGCCTCTATCACCCCACTGGGAAGACTGTTCCATGCATCTACAACTCTGTTAGAAAACCAGTACTTACCTATGTCCTTTCTAAATCTAAATTTATCCAACTTATATCCATTATCTCTGGTTCTTACCTGGTTCGACACCCTCAGTACTTTATTAATATCTCCCTTGTTTATGCCTGTCATCCACTTATACACTTCAATGATATCTCCTCTCGTTCTACGCCTCTCCAGAGAGTGGAGATTTAAGGCTTTAAGTCTATCTTCATACGGGAGGTTCCTTACACAGTAAATCATTTTAGTCATTCTTCTCTGTATGCTCTCTAATGAGTCTATATCCATCCTGTAGTAAGGAGACCAAAACTGAGCAGCATAATCTAAATGAGGCCTCACTAGTGATGTATAGAGCTGCAAAATAACTTTTGGATATTGTTAGCCGTCTGGATGACATCATGTTGCATATGTGTCTTACCTAACAACAGAGGTAATGGGAGCAATCCTATTATCTGTCTCAGTGCTGGAGGCAACGATGTTGGCAGACGTAGGAGTGAGGACCTGATTAGCAGGTATAGGTCAGCAATAGAGATAATTAGGAAGAAGGGTGGCAAACCTGTCATATGTGGCATTTTGCCAAGGAGAGGAGTTGGAAATGAATGGTTGTCCAGAGCAATTGGTGTCAATTGCTGGCTGGACAAATACTGTAAGGAAAATGCGGTATGTTGTTCTTACATTCATTGACAACTGGGACCTCTTCTATGGCAGAAATGACATGTATGCCAGGGATGGGGTTCACTTGTCTAGGTGTGGGGTGGGAGCACTGGCCAACGCAGTGGAGGGAGCTGTTAGGTCTTTAAACTAGGAATAGTTAGTGGTATGGGTTTTGGCGGGAAAACTGTGAAGTCGCAGGGTAGTAACATGAGTACTAGGAGAACTAGTAATAGGCAAAATGAGGAGGATATTGGAAAGCCAGTGGCACTAATTGACAATGACAGTAATAGGTTTAGTGGAATAACAGAAAGGAGCAGGAAGGGTAAAGAGATAGGAGGGTCATTAAATATTTATTACACAAATAGTCGCAGTGCTAGGAATAAGACGGACGAGTTGAGACTAGTTGCTAGTGCAGGTAACATAGATGTATTTGCCATTACTGAGACGTGGTTTAATTCAAAAAGTCGGGACATGCCTGCAGAATGTCACATTCAGGGTTTTAAATTGTTCCAAGTAGATAGAAGTATCGGGAAGGGGGGTGGGGTGGCATTGTATGTCCGAGATCGCTTGAACTGTTGCATAAAAACAGGTATTAAGTCTGAAGTAACACATACAGAGTCTGTTTGGATAGAATTTTCAGAGGGGCATGAAAAATTAATTTTAGGTGTGATATACCGTCCCCCAAATTTAGATAGGGACCAGGGGAGACTACTATGGGAGGAAATTGTTAGGGCCACAAGGCACGATAATGTAGTAATTCTAGGAGACTTTAACTTTAGTCATATTGATTGGAATTTCTTGACTGGGAATTTAGAATCATACGATTTCTTAGAAGTAGTTCAGGATTGTTTTTTGAAGCAGTTTGTGACAGAACCTACAAGGGGTAATAACCTGCTTGACTTAGTTCTGGCAAACAATGAATCCCTTGTTAATAATTTAGAAGTTTCAGAGGAACTGGGTGCCAGCGACCACAAATCAATTACATGTAGAATTGAATGGAAGTATGATAGTAGGGATAACTCAGTGACAGTCCCAGATTTTCGCTTAGCAGATTACGATGGGCTTAGAGAACACTTATCATCTGTTGACTGGGGTAACGAAGAGAGCTATCAATATGACAGTTTTCTGAACACAATACATGCTGCTCAAAGAACGTTTATCCCTTATAAGGAAATTAGATCAAATAGAAATGACCCAAAATGGATGAATAATAGGCTGAAATATCTACTAGGGCATAAGAAAGGAATTTATAGGCGTATCAAAAGAGGCGAGGGTCATCTTATGAATCAGTATATTGACATTAAGAGGGACATTAAAAAGGGGATAAGAAAAGCTAAAAGGGACTATGAAATTAAAGTTGCTAGGGATTCTAAAACTAACCCAAAAAGTTTTTTCCAGGTCTATAGAACAAAAGTCAGAGATAAGATAGGTCCCCTTAAAAATAACTATGGGCATCTTACTGACAAAGAGAATGAAATGTGCTCGATTTTAAATAATTTTCTCTCGGTTTTTACACAGGAAGACACTAATAATATTCCGGTAATTAATTTTTATAGTGGATCAGAAGAAGATAAATTATGTAACATCACAGTCACTAGTGAAATGGTTGTGAAGCAGATAGACAGACTGAAGCAAAATAAGTCACCGGGTCCTGATGAGGTTTTTTCAAGGGTTCTAAAGGAATGCAAAATAGAAGTCTGTGAACCATTAACTAATATTTTTAATTTATCTCTTCAAACAGGTGCAGTGTCTGATATGTGGAAGATGGCTAATGTAATTCCTATTTTTAAAACAGGGGACAAGTCGTTACCGTCAAATTACCGCCCAATAAGCCTGACCTCAATTGTAGGAAAGCTGCTAGAGTCAATTATAGCTGAGATTATAAGAAGCCATCTCGATAAGCATAGCTTGATTAATGATACTCAGCATGGATTCACAAGAGGCCGGTTTTGTCTAACTAATTTACTAACTTTTTTCAGTAAAGCTTTTGAGGCTGTTGACCACGATAAAGAATTTGATATTGTTTACTTAGATTTTAGTAAGGCATTTGATAGAGTTCCGCACCAGAGACTGTTGAAGAAAGTAGCAGCTCATGGCATTGGGGGAAGGGTGCTCTCGTGGATCGAGTCATGGCTCACAGACAGGAAGCAGAGAGTGTCCATAAATGGGGTCAAATCCGAGTGGGGAGCAGTAACAAGTGGCGTTCCACAGGGATCAGTCTTGGGCCCGTTGTTGTTTATAATATATATCAATGATCTTGATGAAGGAATTGCTAGTGATATGAGCAAATTCGCCGATGACACGAAGATAGGTAGGATAATTGATTCAAACGTAGATGTTAGGGAACTTCAGGAGGATTTAGACAAACTCTACTCTTGGTCAGAAAAGTGGCAGATGCAGTTCAATGTAGATAAATGCAAGGTTCTGAAGCTCGGGAGTGTCCATAACCCTAGCACTTATAAGTTAAATAATGTAGAACTTAACCATACAGATTGCGAAAAGGACTTGGGGGTTATGGTAAGCAGCAACCTTAAATCAAGACAGCAATGCCTAAGCGTACGTAATAAGGCAAATAGATTACTGGGATTTATATCAAGAAGTGTAAGCAACAGAAGTCCAGAGGTCATACTGCAGCTTTATACATCATTAGTAAGGCCTCACCTAGATTATGCAGTTCAATTCTGGTCTCCATATTACAGAATGGACATAAATTCGTTAGAAAACATTCAACGTAGGATGACTAAATTAATACATAGCATTAGAAATCTTCCTTATGAAGAAAGATTGAAGACTCTTAAGTTACATTCACTTGTTAGACGAAGAATGAGGGGAGACCTGATCGAAGTGTATAAGTGGAAGATAGGTATTAATAAAGGGGATATTAACAAGGTCTTGAGAATATCTCTCCAAGAGAGAACCCGCAGTAATGGATTTAAATTAGATAAGTTTAGATTTAGAAAGGACATAGGAAAGTATTGGTTTGGAAATAGGGTAGTAGATGAGTGGAACAGTCTACCTAGTTGGGTTATTGAGGCTAGGACTTTGGGTAGTTTCAAATTTAGGTTGGATAAATACATGAGTAGGATGGGTTGGATTTGAGTGGGACTTGCACATCAGAGCTTATTTCTTGGGTAGCATTGAAAATTGGGTAGGTCAAATGTTTGTTAGTGGGATGAATTGTAAAGGACCTGCCTAGTATGGGCCAACAGGCCTGCTGCAGTGTTCCTCCTTTCTTATGTTCTTATGGACTTCTGTTACTTATACTTCTTGAGATAAATCCAAGTAATCTGTTGGCCTTGTTGCGCACACTAAGGCACTGCTGTCTTGGCTTTAGATTTCTGCTTACCATGACTCCCAAGTCTTTTTCACATTCTGTATGACCAAGCTCTACTTCACCTAGATTATAGCTTCGAGGGTTATTTTCATTACCAAGGGCAAGTACCTTACACTTATCCACATTAAACTTCATCTGCCATTTTTCAGACCAAGACATTAATTTGTCCAAATCGTCCTGGAGTTCATTGATATCCTCCTCAGAGTGAATTATACGGCCTATCTTTGTATCATCAGCAAATTTACTCATGTCACTCGTACTCCCTTCATGAAGGTCATTAATGTAAATTATGAACAAGAGAGGGCCTAAAACTGATCCTTGTGGAACGCCACTAGTGACTAATACCCATTCAGATTTCACTCCATTAATGGTAACTCTCTGCTTTCTATTGGTTAGCCATGCCTCAATCCATGCTAGAACTTTACCTCCTATACCATGAGCTGCCACTTTTCTTAAGAGTCTCTTGTGAGGTACTCTATCGAAAGCTTTACTAAAATCCAAATAAACAATATCATATTCCTTACCGCTGTCAACTGCCTCAAATGTTCTATTGAAGAACGTCAGTAAGTTTGTCAGGCAGGAACGACCTCTCGTGAATCCATGCTGAGATTCATTTATCAAGTTATGCTCTTCAAGGTGACTTCTGATAATGTCAGCTATAATTGATTCTAATAACTTGCCCACTATAGATGTCAGGCTTATTGGACGGTAATTTGAAGGAGTGGACTTATCCCCTGATTTGAATATAGGAACCACATTAGCCATCTTCCACAACTCTGGCACAACACTGGTAAGGATGGATGCATTGAATACACTCGTTAATGGCTGACTAAGCTCCATCTTGCATTCCTTAAGTACCCTGGAAAACAGCTCATCGGGTCCCGGGGACTTATTTTGCTTCAGTTTGTCTATCTGCTTAATAACCATGTCCCTCGTGACAGTAATATTAGTTAACTTAAATTCATCAGGAACTAAGTAATCATTGATTACTGGAATCTCATTTACATCTTCCTGTGTAAAAACTGTCAAAAAATAGTCATTAAATAAGGAGCACATTTCCAGTTCGTTATCCGTCAGCTGTCCATTCCCAATTTTCAGAGGTCCTACTTTTTCCTTCACCTTCGTCCTATACACTTGAAAGAATCCCTTTGGATTAGTCTTTGATTCATTAGCAACTCTAATTTCATAGTCACGTTTAGCCTTTCTAATCGCCTTTTTTACTTCTCTTTTAAGCTGAACATATTGGTCAGTAAGGTTAACCTCTCCTCTTCTGATGCGCCCTAATAGATGCTTTAGCCTCCTGTTAACCCATTTGGGATCGTTATTATTAGACCTAATTTCTTTCTGGGGAATGTATATACTCTGGGCACTGTGTACATTATTAAGAAAACAATCATAAAAGCAGATCCCTTCATATTCATAAGTATGATTATCGTCAATAAAATCATTAGCCAGATAACCCCAATCAAGATTAGACAGATGTTCCCTAAGTCCATTATAATCGGCAGAACGAAAATCGGGGATTTTTACTGTATTATCATTATTCTTGCATTCCCAATTAATGCTAAAGGTGATGGATTTGTACCACTTGCGCCAAGCTCTTCAGTGATTTCCAGATTATTCACGAGTGTTTCCTTATTTGACAAGACTAGGTCTAGCAAATTATTACCCCTGGTAGGTTCAGTTACACTCTGTTTCAGAAAACAGTCCTGAACTGTTTCCATGAAGTCACTGGACTCTAGATTACCTGTCAAAGAATTCCAGTCAATTTGGCTAAAGTTAAAGTCCCCTACTATGACTACGTTACTGTGTCCAGAAGCCCTAACAATTTCGTCCCAAAGAAGTCTCCCTCTATTGTGATCCAAGCCTGGAGGTCGGTATATTACACCTAGAATTAGTTTTTCTTGACCCTCCACGAACTCTACCCAAACAGACTGTTACTGCTCCATCTATTTTTATACCTGTTTTTATGCAACAATTAATATTTTCTCGAACATACAATGCAACTCCTCCCCCCTTCCCATTACATCTATCCACATTGAATAACTTAAATCCCTGAATATTACACTCAGCAGTCATATCCCGACTCTTTAAATCATACCACGTTTCAGTTAATGCAATGATATCAAAGTTCCCAGCACATGCTACCAAACGTAGTTCATTAATTTTATTTCTTGCACTTCGACTGTTAGCATAAAATACCATCATATGTTTTTTCTTCTGCACATTTTTCCTATTCATCTTTGTTTTTACACAATTTCTGAAATTATCATTACCCAGAGTTACTCCATGACAGTTACTATTAAGATTCTTAATATCAGAGCATAAGTCAATATATCCATACTCATTATTAATCATTTCTAAACCCATACCTCTAACTAATCCTAGTTTAAAGTCCTAACAACCCCCTCAACTGAGTTAGCAAGAAAACCCACACCTGCCCTGGATAAGTGAACCCCATCCCTGGCATACATGTCATTTCGGCCATAGAAGTTGTCCCAGTTGTCAATGAATGGTACTGCATTATCCTTACAGTGTTTATCCAGCCAACAATTAATACCAATTGCTCTGGACAACCATTCATTACCAACACCTCTTCTTGGCAAAATGCCACATATAACAGGGCGCCCCCCCTTCTTCCTAATCATGTCTATAGCTGTCCTGAACTTTCTAACTAAATCCTCACTTCTACGCTTGCCTACATCATTGCCTCCAGCACTGAGGCAAATAATAGGATTGATCCCATTACCGTTCATGATGTTGTCAAGCCGGCTAACAATGTCCTCCATCCCAGCCCCAGGAAAGCATACCCTTTGTCTCCTACTCCTGTCCTTCAAGCAGAATGCCCTATCCATGTATCTAACTTGGCTATCCCCAACAACAACAATATTCTTACCTTCCTTGTTGTCGTTCGTCGTGACGATCCCAGTAGTAGACTCACATTCGTCGGGTAGCACCGAGAATGCGTTGGAGGTTTCCACGGGAGTTTCCACAGCAGTCTCTTTCTTCTTCATCGTTTCTGGCTTTCCCTTCGTCTTCTTGATCTGTTATTTGCAGATGGAGCCTCGGCTATAATCACCCCAGATACAGTGTGCTCATTAATGAGTCCCACCCCTGAAACCAGGGTGAATGTGCCCTCAACACTCACCCCCTACCCTCCCCTCCCCACCCCAGCAATGAAGAAACGACCCCTGCACTTGCACCAGCCACTGCTGCACAATCCGCCACCGTAGACGCTGACCCTAACGACTGATCAGGTTCCACTGTTGCTCTGAGTGATGCAGCCGCTGGGCATCCAGCTTAACTCACCCTCATACCCTTCCATGAAGAGAACCCAATGTCTGCCATCACCGAGGTGGATGGGACGTGGATGGGACGAGGCAGCTGACGTATCCCTAGAGTCAGATGACGAATCTGATCCGTCAGTGTATCCAATACCAGCAGTGAAATTAAGACACATGTGCAACATCTGGGTATCTTTAATGTAGACGTTTCGCCATCCAGTGGCTTTATCAATACAAATTCCAGGACATAACTTGAAGATAGTAGAACTATGTACAGAAGATGAGGTAATCAGTCCCTCAACCTAGGAGTAGGTGCGAAGAGCACCGTAGTCGTTGAGATACCCAGATGTTGCACATGTGTCTTAATTTCATCTTGTCGGTATTGTATACCATTCTTGTACAATACCAGCAGTATTGATGAGGATCAACAATTCTGTTTTCAGAGAACCATTCAGTACCACAGTCCCCCTCCCCCCAGTGAATCAAGCAGGGATAGCATGCACACACCAGGTATCCATAATCTCAGACCACAACACTCTGCACGCAGCATCAACGCATAACACACGATTATACAATTCAACATCCAACACTTCTTCAACAACCGCTACTTCCTAGAAACACAACTATGTAAACACATCCCGGACATTATCCTCCTGAACGAGACAGCAGCCAGACCAGACCAACATATAAAGCTGCGGGGTTACTCAACACTCGACATATGTAGAGGGGCCCTACAGTGGAATGGCCGTCCTAGTGAAGCAAGGACATGCATTCCCTAACAGTAGTACATGGAGTCCATTTCCCTTCACCGGTTACTTAGTAGGAATGTCTCTAAACTCTTCAAATCGCTAGTGCTCCCTCACTTAGAATATTGCTCTGTGCTGACGGCCCCGTTCAAAGCAGGAGAAATATCAGAGCTGGAACAAACACAGAGATCGTATTAAGTAACTATAAGTAAGCTTATTCAGATTAACACAAATACAATTACATAGATTATCATACATAGCAGCAGTGAGGCACCTAAATTACTGGGAACGCCTTCAAGTCTTGAACATGTACTCATTGGAGGGGAGGAGAGAGAGAGATACATGATAATATATACCTGGAAAATACTCGAGAGCCTGGTCCCAAATCTGCACACTGCCATAACATACTGGAGTGAGAGATATGGGAGGAAGTGTAAAATAAACCCAGTGAGGAGCAGGGGTGCGGTGGGGACAATAAGGGAACACTGTATCAACATCCGGGGTCCCAGACTATTCAACATCTTACCAGAAATCAGAAACACAGCTGGAACAAGTGTAGAAGCATTCAAGAGGTGCCAGATCAACTAGGCTGTGATGGATATGTGGGACAGCAGGCCTCCAGCAGCAACAGCCTGGTTGACCAAAGAAACACCAGACGAACCTGGCCCATGGCCGGGCTCCGAGAATAGTGAAACTCTCGAAATCTTCAAAGGTATATCAAAGGTAAGGTAAGTGCTAGCAAGAGATTTTAATGCCCATCACCCTGCTCTCTTCAGCTGCGGCGCCGCCGCTCAACCACTAGGCGACCAAAAGGGTGAGCAGCTCTTCAATATAATGACAGCAAGAAACTTATCATTCTAAGGCCCATTCTTCAAGACATATGTGGGCCCCCACCCTGGGACTCCTGACGTAGTACTTACCAACAGAGACTGCGACCTATTCCACTGCAAAGTCTCACCAGGCGGTAATGGTGGGTCAGAGCACATTCCTGTTTTAATAAAGCTTTACACCTCACCATTCCACATACCCACCCGCCCGAAACTCAACTCAAGATCACTAGGCTTTGACCAGTTCAGGGACTACCTAGGAAGTGATCATACTCTTTCTCTTGAGAACCAACTCTTAACTGCAATAGATGAGGCTATCAGCTCCTTCCACGATATAATCACTGAGGCCACCCAGTCATGCTGCGAACTAACAACATCAAATACCTACCAGCAGTAAAAAACAACTAGAGATATTAAGGACAGCATGAATAATTATCAAGTTGCGTGTAAAAGACACCACCAAAACTTCACCTCTTCACTGTAAAGCAGGTTATTTACCAAATCATGTTCGATTTGGTAAATAGCCTAAAGAGACAGGGATATTTGGCACAAATTGCTACTAGGGACGAAACAAAGCCTTCGATAGCCTGTAGCACGACGGCCTCATATTCAAACTTGTCGACGTTCCAGACCACAACTGGACCTTTCTCAGGCTCATATACAACTTCTTATCAGGTACAAGAAAGTCGGCAGAACTTTCACACCGACAGCTGGAGTGCCTCGGATCGTGACTCGGCTCCATACTCTTTAATATATAGTAAACGATCTCTCCCAACTTGAATTCGACGATACTATCATCACCCAATTTACTGACGATGATATCCATGTTGTATCTTCCACCCGTATGTCGGGAATAAACATGCATAGAAGGAAAATAGAGAAAATGAATGCGGAACTACGAAGAACAGCCAACTGGGAGAAAGTCCTCATCAGCACCACCGATTGCCTTGCATCAACTATTGACAACAAAAGAGGTATCTCAAACAGAGGTACGCCTATCGCTATAAGAAACTCGATTAAGATCCTGGGATATGATATCGACAGATTACTCCATTCAACATCTTACATCTTCAAAAAACTGAACCTAGCAAAAGTCCGCCTCATCTAACTATTCAGGTTTAATAAAGCCTTCTCTCACATCAAGAAGTACCTTTACAAGTTGATGATAAGACCTTCGCTTGGACATCCTTGCGTGCCTATGTGACTAAAAACAAATCGAACATGTTAAGGCTACAAAGAATCCAGAACAGAGCACTCCGCTTTATTACTGTCACCAGGTAGAGAGACAGACTCAGGACGGAAGAACTACACATCCAACAGGGAATCGATGCAATAAATATCAGGATAGATAGACTAAAAAAGAGACAAGTATACGACATGCAAGAACTCTGTATACCTGACAAAGAAAACTCTCTACAACCAACAAACACCACCGACTACACCATCAGCGCACCTCCCCACAGAATCCAAAGGGTCAAGCGCTTCATCTACAAGAAGAACTTCCCGAGACCAATGATCCTGAGTGATCTCCCTGAAGAGATAGAAGATTGGGTACCATGTGAACTATTCTGTGTCCATCAAGGATAATAATACCCCAATATATGGAGACTTCACTTCAAACAATCTACGGCTTACAACTAACCTTGTATCATTCTCAAACATCCTATACAGTGCACCATCTCAGATAAAGATAAGCCAACCATCAACTCCAGGACAGCAGCCAAACTCCATCAAGCGACCTACAAATCAACCTCTTACGCGGAAAAAATAGCAATTGCAAAAAGTATACCTCCTTCCAACTCAGCAACACACGAGTATACAGCTGGTATAACTGTGTGCAGCTGATGGGTAGTTGGGTATACCCCATCTTATGAATTTTATGTACTCGTGAAAAACACTACACACACACACATACTTGTATTAAAATGCACCAAAGTGGTTAGGCCACTTACCTGTCCACCTATACTGTGGAAGACTGTCACCCCACACCTATACTGTGGAAGACTGTCACCCCACACCTATACTGTGGAAGACTGTCACCCCACACCTATACTGTGGAAGACTGTCACCCCACACCTATACTGTGGAAGACTGTCACCCCCACACCTATACTGTGGAAGACTGTCACCCCACACCTATACTGTGGAAGACTGTCACCCCCTCACCTATACTGTGGAAGACTGTCACCCCCCACGTATACTGTGGAAGACTGTCACCCCCACACCTATACTGTGGAAGACTGTCACCCCCACACCTATACTGTGGAAGACTGTCACCCCCACACCTATACTGTGGAAGACTGTCACCCCCACACCTATACTGTGGAAGACTGTCACCCCCACACCTATACTGTGGAAGACTGTCACCCCCACACCTATACTGTAGAAGACTGTCACCCCCCCACACCTATATTGTGGAAGACTGTCACCCCACACCTATACTGTGGAAAACTGTCACCCCCACACCTATACTGTGGAAGACTGTCACCCCCACACCTATACTGTAGAAGACTGTCACCCCCCCCACACCTATATTGTGGAAGACTGTCACCCCACACCTATACTGTGGAAAACTGTCACCCCCCCACACCTATACTGTGGAAGACTGTCACCCCCACACCTATACTGTGGAAGGCTGTCACCCCACACCTATACTGTGGAAGACTGTCACCCCACGCCTATACTGTGGAAGACTGTCACCCCACACCTATACTGTGGAAAACTGTCACCCCCCACACCTATACTGTGGAAGACTGTCACCCCCACACCTATACTGTGGAAGGCTGTCACCCCCACACCTATACTGTGGAAGACTGTCACCCCACGCCTATACTGTGGAAGACTGTCACCCCACACCTATACTGTGGAAGACTGTCACCCCACGCCTATACTGTGGAAGACTGTCACCCCACACCTATACTGTGGAAAACTGTCACCCCCCACACCTATACTGTGGAAGACTGTCACCCCCACACCTATACTGTGGAAGGCTGTCACCCCACACCTATACTGTGGAAGGCTGTCACCCCACGCCTATACTGTGGAAGACTGTCACCCCACACCTATACTGTGGAAGACTGTCACCCCCACACTTATACTGTGGAAGACTGTCACCCCCACACCTATACTGTGGAAGACTGTCACCCCACATTTATACTGTGGAAGACTGTCACCCCCACACCTATACTGTGGAAGACTGTCACCCCCACACCTATACTGTAGAAGACTGTCACCCCCCCACACCTATATTGTGGAAGACTGTCACCCCACACATATACTGTGGAAGACTGTCACCCCCACACCTATACTGTGGAAGACTGTCACCCCACACCTATACTATGGAAGACTGTCACCCCCCACACCTATACTGTGGAAGACTGTCACCCCAACACCTATACTGTGGAAGACTGCCACCCCACACCTATACTGTGGAAGACTGTCACCCCACACCTATACTGTGGAAGACTGTCACCCCCCACACTTATACTGTGGAAGACTGTCACCCCCACACCTATACTGTGGAAGACTGTCACCCCCCACACTTATCCTGTGGAAGACTGTCACCCCCACACCTATACTGTGGAAGACTGTCACCCCCACACCTATACTGTGGAAGACTGTCACCCCCCACACCTATACTGTGGAAGACTGTCCCCCACACCTATACTGTGGAAGACTGTCACCCCCCACATCTATACTGTGGAAGACTGTCCCCCACACCTATACTGTGGAAGACTGTCACCCCAACACCTATACTGTGGAAGACTGCCACCCCACACCTATACTGTGGAAGACTGTCACCCCACACCTATACTGTGGAAGACTGTCACCCCCACACCTATACTGTGGAAGACTGTCACCCCACACCTATACTGTGGTAGACTGTCACCCCACACCTATACTGTGGAAAACTGTCACCCCCCCCCACACCTATACTGTGGAAGACTGTCACCCCCACACCTATACTGTGGAAGGCTGTCACCCCACACCTATACTGTGGAAGACTGTCACCCCACGCCTATACCGTGGAAGACTGTCACCCCCCACACTTATACTGTGGAAGACTGTCCCCCACACCTATACTGTGGAAGACTGTCACCCCCCACATCTATACTGTGGAAGACTGTCCCCCACACCTATACTGTGGAAGACTGTCACCCCACACCTATACTGTGGAAGACTGTCACCCCCCACATCTATACTGTGGAAGACTGTCCCCCACACCTATACTGTGGAAGACTGTCACCCCCCACATCTATACTGTGGAAGACTGTCCCCCACACCTATACTGTGGAAGACTGTCACCCCCCACATCTATACTGTGGAAGACTGTCCCCCACACCTATACTGTGGAAGACTGTCACCCCACACCTATACTGTGGAAGACTGTCCCCCACACCTATACTGTGGAAGACTGTCACCCCCCACATCTATACTGTGGAAGACTGTCCCCCACACCTATACTGTGGAAGACTGTCACCCCAACACCTATACTGTGGAAGACTGTCCCCCACACCTATACTGTGGAAGACTGTCACCCCCCACATCTATACTGTGGAAGACTGTCCCCCACACCTATACTGTGGAAGACTGTCACCCCACACCTATACTGTGGAAGACTGTCCCCCACACCTATACTGTGGAAGACTGTCACCCCCCACATCTATACTGTGGAAGACTGTCCCCCACACCTATACTGTGGAAGACTGTCACCCCAACGCCTATACTGTGGAAGACTGTCCCCCACACCTATACTGTGGAAGACTGTCACCCCCCACATCTATACTGTGGAAGACTGTCCCCCACACCTATACTGTGGAAGACTGTCCCCCACACCTATACTGTGGAAGACTGTCACCCCACACCTATACTGTGGAAGACTGTCACCCCCCACATCTATACTGTGGAAGACTGTCCCCCACACCTATACTGTGGAAGACTGTCCCCCACACCTATACTGTGGAAGACTGTCACCCCACACCTATACTGTGGAAGACTGTCACCCCACACCTATACTGTGGAAGACTGTCACCCCACACCCATCCTTTGGTAGCGATTACAGAGCCACTTAATTGGATCAAGAACTGAGCCTCAGGATTTCTTCGCTAATCAGTTTAGTAGTAATGAACTATTTACAAACAATAATATTATAAATAAAATACTCACAGAAGTAAACTGAATGTTGAAAGGATCATCAAATTTAACTCTGGTGGCAATGTCTGCGAGCATCGTCTTGTGGCAACTATCACCAGCGCCATACAGATCTCCAAACTTGTAGGTTCCACTGTGGTAAATATATTATATATATTACTGATCAATGTAAAGTAAGAAATGTGTTAAAGAGGACGTCTGCCTAAGACTGAAGTAAACATATCTTTTCTTAATACATATTTCTTATTAATATTTATGGCTACAGAAGTAGAACTCTGCTCGTGGTGTTCAATCTTTAATATTCTTTTTTTTATTGGAGATTTATAAACCTCTTTTTTAATTATTCCATCGCGGAGCCACTCTGGTAAGACATTTTTTTCTATCACCACTTTGACTCCATTTTTTCCTAATTTCCATATTTTTCCTCAATACCCTAATTTTTCATATCTTTTCATAAAATTTTCAATGACCTGTGTTTCACATATCTATCACAGTAATTTCCTATTCTTGCATTTTAGCTTGTAGAATATATTTCACTGTAATATTCCATCACACATTAAAAGATTGCTACAAAAGGTAACGAAATGTTTCAGCAGGAGGTGGAAGACTTGAGGAAGGTGATAAAGACAAGCACAAGCACTCCGCTACAAGCTCGGTATCTCAGCAGGAGGTGGAAGACTTGAGGAAGGTGATAAAGACATGTACAAGCACTCCGCTACAAGCTCGGTGTCTCAGCAGGAGGTGGAAGACTTGAAGAAGGTGATAAAGACAAGCACAAACACTCCGCTACAAGCTCGGTGTCTCAGCAGGAGGTGGAAGACTTGAAGAAGGTGATAAAGACAAGCACAAACACTCCGCTACAAGCTCGGTGTCTCAGCAGGAGGTGGAAGACTTGAGGAAGGTGATAAAGACATGTACAAGCACTCCGCTACAAGCTCGGTGTCTCAGCAGGAGGTGGAAGACTTGAAGGTGATAAAGACAAGCACAAACACTCCGCTACAAGCTCGGTGTCTCAGCAGGAGGTGGAAGACTTGAGGAAGGTGATAAAGACAAGCACAAGCACTCCGCTACAAGCTCGTTGTCTCAGCAGGAGGTGGAAGACTTGAAGAAGGTGATAAAGACAAGCACAAACACTCCGCTACAAGCTCGGTGTCTCAGCAGGAGGTGGAAGACTTGAAGAAGGTGATAAAGACAAGCACAAGCACTCCGCTACAAGCTCGGTGTCTCAGCAGGAGGTGGAAGACTTGAAGAAGGTGATAAAGACAAGCACAAACACTCCGCTACAAGCTCGGTGTCTCAGCAGGAGGTGGAAGACTTGAAGGTGATAAAGACAAGCACAAGCACTCCGCTACAAGCTCGTTGTCTCAGCAGGAGGTGGAAGACTTGAGGAAGGTGATAAAGACAAGCACAAGCACTCCGCTACAAGCTCGGTATCTCAGCAGGAGGTGGAAGACTTGAAGAAGGTGATAAAGACAAGCACAAGCACTCCGCTACAAGCTCGGTGTCTCAGCAGGAGGTGGAAGACTTGAAGAAGGTGATAAAGACAAGCACAAGCACTCCGCTACAAGCTCGGTGTCTCAACAGGAGGTGGAAGACTTGAAGAAGGTGATAAAGACAAGCACAAGCACTCCGCTACAAGCTCGGTGTCTCAGCAGGAGGTGGAAGACTTGAGGAAGGTGATAAAGACAAGCACAAGCACTCCGCTACAAGCTCGGTATCTCAGCAGGAGGTGGAAGACTTGAGGAAGGTGATAAAGACAAGCACAAGCACTCCGCTACAAGCTCGGTATCTCAGCAGGAGGTGAAAGACTTGAGGAAGGTGATAAAGACAAGCACAAGCACTCCGCTACAAGCTTGGTATCTCAGCAGGAGGTGGAAGACTTGAAGAAGGTGATAAAGACAAGCACAAGCACTCCGCTACAAGCTCGGTATCTCAGCAGGAGGTGGAAGACTTGAAGAAGGTGATAAAGACAAGCACAAGCACTCCGCTACAAGCTCGGTGTCTCAGCAGGAGGTGGAAGACTTGAAGAAGGTGATAAAGACAAGCACAAGCACTCCGCTACAAGCTCGGTATCTCAGCAGGAGGTGGAAGACTTGAAGAAGGTGATAAAGACAAGCACAAGCACTCCGCTACAAGCTCGGTATCTCAGCAGGAGGTGGAAGACGTGAGGAAGGTGATAAAGACAAGCACAAGCACTCCGCTACAAGCTCGGTGTCCCGTGATGGAGGCGCCTTGATTTTAGTGAAGGTTTTTTGATATAAATCACTGAAGCTACCGTCATAGTCCTGCAACAGCCTGGTAAATCAAAGAGAGGGCAACAGTTATTGGATGGAGGATCGAACCTTAAACACTTTTTCTCAGAATGACTCCCACGGGTTATGCGCTTCAAAAAATACAATAATATGCTACTGGTATTATTGAAAACAGTAAATCCAACAATTTTGTCAACATAAAATCGTAATTCGTAAGGTTTTTCGAAAGAGGAAAATTTCGTTTTTCATTAAAACATACAAGTGAAGAATAATATTTAACTGAATAAACAATTAAAAACCTTAAGGGAAACGTTGTAAATAAGATATAATTCAAATTAACATCTGATGAAAGTGTACAAGACCTGAGGTCTGTCTGTGTACATGACTTTCTTACCTGAGGTCTGTCTGTGTACATGACTTTCTTACCTGAGGTCTGTCTGTGTACATGACTTTCTTGCCTGAGGTCTGTCTGTGTACATGACTTTCTTACCTGAGGTCTGTCTGTGTACATGACTTTCTTACCTGAGGTCTGTCTGTGTACATGACTTTCTTACCTGAGGTCTGTCTGTGTACATGACTTTCTTACCTGAGGTCTGTGTACATGACTTTCTTACCTGAGGTCTGTCTGTGTACATGACTTTCTTACCTGAGGTCTGTCTGTGTACATGACTTTCTTACCTGAGGTCTGTCTGTGTACATGACTTTCTTACCTGAGGTCTGTCTGTGTACATGACTTTCTTACCTGAGGTCTGTGTGTACATGACTTTCTTACCTGAGGTCTGTGTACATGACTTTCTTACCTGAGGTCTGTCTGTGTACATGACTTTCTTACCTGAGGTCTGTCTGTGTACATGACTTTCTTACCTGAGGTCTGTCTGTGTACATGACTTTCTTACCTGAGGTCTGTGTACATGACTTTCTTACCTGAGGTCTGTCTGTGTACATGACTTTCTTACCTGAGGTCTGTCTGTGTACATGACTTTCTTACCTGAGGTCTGTCTGTGTACATGACTTTCTTACCTGAGGTCTGTCTGTGTACATGACTTTCTTACCTGAGGTCTGTCTGTGTACATGACTTCCTTACCTGAGGTCTGTCTGTGTACATGACTTCCTTACCTGAGGTGTGTGTGTGTGTACATGAATTCCTTGGTATAAACCTTGGTAATAAATACCGACAAGTTGGTTTAGAAAGACACGTAAGCCAACACTAACATATTTATTAGAAAACGTTTCGGTCCTGGGACCTTGATCACTTCTAACATACAGAGGTAGAAAGACATATATATAGGCGGAGAGTGAGATGTGACGCACGTGACCTGAGGAATGTCATAAGAACATAAGAATGGAGGAACACTGTAGAAAGCCTACTGGCCCATGCAAGGCAGGTCCTTATCAAAACAACCTCTACCTATGATGAGGACGGGTAGACGATGAAATCATGTGACTCCTGCGTTGTTGGGTTGGTGCTGCTTAAGTATCATGTATGCCAATGTTTTTGAAATTTTGTAGTTTCCAGTGTTGCGTTCTATAGTGTCGGTGACGGCGATTAGTGAGGCTTCTAGGCACCGTCGGCGTCTGAGGTCTGGTTCGGTGAGAACGAGTTGTGCCTCATTCCAGTTCATCAAATGCCCCGTGGAGTCTCTGTGGAGGACACAGGCGTACCTTACATCGTCTCTGTTAGAGGCATTTCGATGCTCATTCAGGCGGACTGCAAGATCTCTGCCTGTCTCGCCTACATATTTCTTGGGACAGAACCCACAAGGGATAGTGTAGACGCCTGCTGTAGAAGTTAGAGGTGTGGGGCTGCGTTTCGTAGTGAGGTCTTTGATAGATGATGTGTTTATGGTGGAAACGTTGATGTTACTCATAGCAAGTATTCGTGGCAACATTGCCACATGGGAGTGCTATGAACTGTTTTGGGGGCTGTTCCATGGGCGGTTTGTTGAGGATAGCTTGTGCCTTGGGTCTGCAATCTCGGATGAAGAAAGATGGGAACTGAAGACGTGTAAAGGCTTGTGTTATGTAAGTGCATTCTTCTTCTAGAAAACAGGGGCTGGAGATGCCAAGAGCTCTCAAGAAGAAGCCAATGAGGACTCATCTCTTAGTGCGGGTGTCTTGGTGTGACTTCCTTACCTGAGGTCTGTCTGTGTACATGACTTCCTTACCTGAGGTCTGTCTGTGTACATGACTTCCTTACCTGAGGTCTGTCTGTGTACATGACTTCCTTACCTGAAGTCTGTGTACATGACTTCCTTATCTGAGGTCTGTGTGTACATGACTTCTTTACCTGAGGTGTGTCTGTGTACATGACTTCCTTACCTGAGGTCTGTCTGTGTACATGACTTCCTTACCTGAGGTCTGTCTGTGTACATGACTTCCTTACCTGAGGTCTGTCTGTGTACATGACTTCCTTACCTGAAGTCTGTGTACATGACTTCCTTATCTGAGGTCTGTCTGTGTACATGACTTCTTTACCTGAGGTGTGTCTGTGTACATGACTTCCTTACCTGAGGCCTGTCTGTGTACATGACTTCCTTACCTGAGGTCTGTCTGTGTACATGACTTCCTTACCTGAGGTCTGTCTGTGCACATGACTTCCTTACCTGAGATCTGTCTGTGTACATGACTTCCTTACCTGAGGTCTGTCTGTGTACATGACTTCCTTACCTGAGGTCTGTCTGTGTACATGACTTCCTTACCTGAGGTCTGTCTGTGTACATGACTTCCTTACCTGAAGTCTGTGTACATGACTTCCTTATCTGAGGTCTGTCTGTGTACATGACTTCTTTACCTGAGGTGTGTCTGTGTACATGACTTCCTTACCTGAGGCCTGTCTGTGTACATGACTTCCTTACCTGAGGTCTGTCTGTGTACATGACTTCCTTACCTGAGGTCTGTCTGTGCACATGACTTCCTTACCTGAGATCTGTCTGTGTACATGACTTCCTTACCTGCGGTCTGTCTGTGTACATGACTTCCTTACCTGAGGTCTGTCTCTGTACATGACTTCCTTACCTGAGGTCTGTCTGTGTACATGACTTCCTTACCTGAGGTCTGTTTGTGTACATGACTTCCTTACCTGAGGTCTGTCTGTGTACATGACTTCCTTACCTGAGGTCTGTCTGTGTACATGACTTCCTTACCTGAGGTCTGTCTGTGTTCATGACTTTCTTACCTGAGGTCTGTCTGTGTACATGACTTCCTTACCTGAGGTCTGTCTGTGTACATGACTTCCTTACCTGAGGTCTGTCTGTGTACATGACTTCCTTACCTGAGGTCTGTCTGTGTACATGACTTCCATACTTGAGGCCTGTCTGTGTACATGACTTCCTTATCTGAGGTCTGTCTGTGTCTATGACTTCCTTACCTGAGGCCTGTCTGTGTACATGACTTCCTTACCTGAGGTCTGTCTGTGTACATGACTTCCTTACCTGAGGTCTGTCTGTGTACATGACTTCCTTACCTGAGGTCTGTCTGTGTTCATGACTTTCTTACCTGAGGTCTGTCTGTGTACATGACTTCCTTACCTGAGGTCTGTCTGTGTACATGACTTCCTTACCTGAGGTCTGTCTGTGTATATGACTTCCTTACCTGAGGTCTGTCTGTGTTCATGACTTTCTTACCTGAGGTCTGTCTGTGTACATGACTTCCTTACCTGAGGTCTGTCTGTGTACATGACTTCCTTACCTGAGGTCTGTCTGTGTGTACATGACTTCCTTACCTGAGGTCTGTCTCGCAGGGTCTATGAGAAGGGTTGGTTCAGCCGGTACATTGGTCCGTGGTCAGACTGTGAATCTCTGAAGGGATCCCATAGTTACAGACGTTTTATTTTTTATTTTTTTAATTTGATTTATTTAGAAAAAATAATTATGTAACATTCACTTAGACTGGGAGCGTCAGCCTGCTCCCAAGGGCACATCGGTAGTCTTGTTCTGCCTTGCGACATTTCTCTTGAAGGCCCTGCCTGTCTGAGTACATGATTACCTTACCACAGGTCTGTCGCGGAGTACATGACTACTACCAGAGGTCTGTGGCAGAGTACATGACTACTACCAGAGGTGTGTCGCAGAGTACATGACTACTTTACCAGAGGTCTGTCTGAGTACATGACTTCCTTACCTAAGGTCTGAGTACATGACTTCCTTACCTAAGGTCTGAGTACATGACTTCCTTACCTAAGGTCTGAGTACATGACTTCCTTACCTGAGGTCTGTCTGAGTACATGGCTTCCTCACCTAAGGTCTGTCTGAGTACATGACTTCCTTACCAGAGGTCTGTCGCAGAGTTCATGACTACCTTATCAGAGGTTTGTTTCAGAGTACATGACTACCTTACCTGAGGTCTGTCTGAGAATATGACTACCTTACCTGAGGTCTTTCTGAGAACATGACTACTTTACCTGAGGTCTGTCTGAGAACATGACTACCTTACCTGAGGTCTGTGTACATGATTACCTTACCAGAGGTATGTCGCAGAGTATATAACTACCTTACCTGAGGTTGTCGCAGAGTACATGACTACCTTACCAGAGGTTGTCACAGAATACATGACTACCTTACCAGAGGTTGTCGCAGAGTACGTGACTACCTTACCAGAGGTTGTCGCAGAGTACATGACTACCTTACCAGAGGTTGTCGCAGAGTACGTGACTACCTTACCAGAGGTTGTCGCAGAGTACATGACTACCTTACCAGAGGTTGTCGCAGAGTACATGACTACCTTACCAGAGGTTGTCGCAGAGTACATGACTACCTTACCAGAGGTTGTCGCAGAGTACATGACTACCTTACCAGAGGTTGTCACAGAGTACATGACTACCTTACCAGAGGTTGTCGCAGAGTACGTGACTACCTTACCAGAGGTTGTCGCAGAGTACATGACTACCTTACCAGAGGTTGTCGCAGAGAACATGACTACCTTACCAGAGGTTGTCACAGTACATGACTACCTTACCAGAGGTTGTCACAGAGCACATGACTACCTTACCTGAGGTCTTTCTCAGAGCACATAATCACTTTCTTCAGAGAAGGTAGCCTGGAAAGTTTTAAGTCATCTTTGGAAGAAGATAACAACTCAGGAGCGATCTCACACAACATGTGATGATAACTGTCGAGAGACAAAACATTTCAACTTCTGACTCTTAAGAATTAACATCTCTTAAATAACAGTGAAATTAAGAGAGTCAATGTTTTTATGTGTATTTTATGCACCAATACCTACCATGTAATACGACCTGATGAACTTCCCTGAATCAAAATTGAAGCAAACTAGATTTACAGTCGCAATTAATCACTACTACTAATAATTTCTTAACACTCAGGGTCAGTCGACACTCAGGGTCAGTCGACACTCAGGGTCAGTCGACACTCAGGGTCAGTCAACACTCAGGGTCAGTCAACACTCAGGGTCAGTCAACACTCAGGGTCAGTCAACACTCAGGGTCAGTCAACACTCAGGGTCGGTCAACACTCAGGATCGGTCAACACTCAGGGTTAGTCAATACTCAGGGTCAGTCAACACTCAGGATCGGTCAACACTCAGGATCGGTCAACACTCAGGATCGGTCAACACTCAGGGTTAGTCAATACTCAGGATCGGTCAACACTCAGGGAGGATCAGTCAACACTCAGGGTCAGTCAACACTCAGGGTCAGTCAACACTCAGGGTCAGTCAACACTCAGGATCAGTCAACACTCAGGATCAGTCAACACTCAGGATCAGTCAACACTCAGGGACTCCATCTATGCCCCTCGTTTCTTTCCTGCCAGAGAGTTAGAGCCCTTAGACTTCTCTTCTAGCAGAGAGGAACTAGAGGCAACAGTTGCGGTTTGCCGATCATCGGCAGCTGTGCCTGACGGCATTCATATACGTATGTTCCAGCATTTACATCCACCAGCCCTCGCTGTCCTCTTATGTCTATTTAATCTATTTGGTTACAAGTAGTTCTTCCCAGCTGTGGAAATCTGCCATTCTTCTACCTTTTCGTAAACCGGGTACTATGGGACATGGTACCTCCCACTATCGTCCCATTGTTCTTACCAGTGTAGTTCGCAAGGTGATGGAACGTCTCGAAAATAGACATTTGATGTGGTGTTTAGAGACACACAGTAGTCTCTCCACTAATATGGCTTTCGTAAAGGCCGTTCTACTGTTAACCAGTTATTCCGTTTAGATACGTATGCTCATAATGCCTTTGCCAACATCTACTCAGTTATTGCCATCTTTTTTGATCTAGAGAAGGCATGCGACACAACTTGGAGATATAACATCTTGACCCAAGTTCGCTCATTAGACCTCGGAGGCAATCTGCCATTTTTCCTTAAGAACTTCTTATCTGAGAAGTTAATAACATGTTAATAACATGTTTTCCCCAGATATTGGCCAAGCTGAAGGTATCCCCAGAGATGAATTCTTAGCATCACACTTTTTCTCCTTGCTATTAATGACCTGGCATCTATTCTTCCATCTAATATTTAGTTATCAGTCTTTTGATGAGTTTGCTATAGCTTGTGCAGGCGCTGTCACCTCATTGCAGATTTTCTCCAGAATGCTGTCAGCCGTGTTTCTAATTGGCCACTACTCATGGGTTTAAATTTTTTGGTACCAAAACATATCAAATTACTTTCACCAGACGTGTTTATCTGGAGTTTATCTGGAGAGAGTTCCGGGGATCAACGCCCCCGCGGCCCGGTCTGTGACCAGGCCTCCTTAGGTCAGTGTCCCAGGATGCGACCCACACCAGTCGACTAACACCCAGGTACCCATTTTACTGATGGGGAACATAGACAACAGGTGGAAAGAAACACGTCCAATGTTTCTACTCTGGCTGGGAATCGAACCCAGGCCCTCACCGTGTGAAGCGAGAGCGTTAACCACCAGGCCACCAGAGCCCACCAGGCCACCAGAGCCCAGATATTCCATTGTACCTGTACGGCTCGCGCATCCCAGAATGTGATACTGTCAGGTTTCTCGGCTTTCTGTTTGACCACCGTTTAACTTGGAAACCTCACATTACCTCCCTGAAGGCAACTTGTCACAAGCGGCTGAACCTCCTTAAAACCCTCTCTCAATTTTCACGACCATTGAGCTTTCCTTCGACTGCATTTAGCCCTAATTTTATCACCAGGGATTGCGTTTATGTCTGTTGAGAGCCTATATGCAGAGGAGAATATTCCATTCTTGAACGATCATCGTGATGCTCACTGCCTCCGCTATTTTGTCTGCTCTCATGACCTTCGCAATCCTTCCATATACAAGATAATAACGGACATTAGTAGAGGTCCGCTGTTTGTTCGTCGCCCCTGTTTACTTCGTCCCTTTTCTCTTCGTTTACATTCGTTCTTGTCTTCTATTCAGTTGTCCCCCTTTATATGTTCATCTAGCATCTAACTTTTTCCCTTTTTCCTTGGAAGGTTTCGACAGTTCGTGTCTGTTCTTCCTCACTGTCATGCGTGAAAGCCCAAATACCTACAGTTGCTTCTCGCTCTCTTTTTTCTTAATCACTTCCGGTCTCATTCTCATGCCGTCGCAGTGTGCACTGACGGTTCTAAATCCTGTGGCGGTGACAGGTTTGCAGCAGTGTTTCCGGACAGCGTGGTGCGAGGGCATTTTTACAGTTGAATTGCATGCAATTCTCGTAGCAATTATCCGTATTGCATCTATGCCTGTCTCGTTATTTGTAGTAGTCTCAAACTCCCTTGGTGCTTTGCAAGCTATTAAAAGTTTTGATTCACCTCATACCTTGGTTCTTCATATACAACTTTGGTTATGCCGCATTTCTGTTGGGTTCCCGGTCATGCTGACGTACATTGCAATGAGCAGGCAGACATTGCTGTGCGGTCAGCATTACGTGGCATCCGAGTTTCATATTGGTACTCCATTCACAGACTGTTTTCTTATAATCTCTAACCACCTTCACAGCTGTTGGCAACAACGTTGGTCTGATATGACACATAACAAATTACATTCTATTAAACCAAGTTTAGGTTTCTGGCCATCTTCTTGTCATCTCAGTTGAGGTTGTGAGATTATGCTCTCCCGTGTTCGCATCGGGCACACTTGACTTACTCATGGGTATCTCATGGAGAGGCGCCATGTTCCACACTGTGAGAATTGTCAGGTTCCAGTGTCGGTTTGCCACATTTTATTGGACTGTCCGGTATCAACGATCACGCAGAATTTATCCCTGACGTTGTCACATCTCTTCCCTCCTTGCTGACGGAACCGCCTTTCACTCGGACTCACTTGCTGATTTTTTGAAAGCAATTGATTTACTGTGCAAAGTTTGATGATACTTTAATATTCCTCACAGCCCCTTTATATTTCCAACTCTGTTCTCCTCTCCACCCTAGCTGCTCCCTGACCCAGCAAAACCCCGGCCCTGCAGCGCTCTATCACCCTAATAGATAATGTAACTATTTATTGGCCAATATTAGTTGCCTGCCTATAGGAAGGCTTTAGGATGTCTTAATTATTATGTACACTCATAATAATTGTATTAATTTTATGTAATATGACAATAGTGTGTATAATCAATTAAACCAGAAGATCAATAAATTACTTAACATTGTCAGTTACAGTAAATTTTTCTTGTATATATATATATATATATATATATATATATACATATATATATATATATATATATATATATATATATATATATATATATATATATATATATATATATATATATATATATATATATGTATATATATATATATGTCGTGCCGAATATGTAAAACTGGTCAATTAGCAAAAACTCATTTAAAATTAAGTCCTTTCTAAAATTTTCTCTTATACGTTTAAAGATATATTTTTTTCATTAATGTTAATGTAAAATTTTATAATTTTGCACCAAAAGAATCTTAGAAAACTTATCCAACCTTATTATAACACGAGTAATTTATTTTAGCCTAACCCAACTAAATATATTTTAGATTTGTTTACAATAATTTAATATTAAACAAACACAGTGAAATATATTTTTTTTCGTTAGGTTCAGGATGATTTTGGCGAAATTATTGCATACACAAATTTTCACTTGTCCTATATGGCAAGATGAGCGTTGCTATTTAAGCCAAGATCGCAAGTTCTGCCTATTCGGCACGACATATATATATATATATATATATATATATATATATATATATATATATATATATATATATATATATATATATATATATATATATATATATATATATATATATATATATATATATATATATATATGCAGTCCACAACCATATTAAATACATCCAGTGTTACTGGCTTTAAATATTTTGTTGAATAATTTCAAGCCAGTAACAAATAATATAAGGTCCAGATGTGTGAGTTTGAGGAGCTGAGGTGGACAGTGCTGGAGGAACACTGTAGTGACCCACTATTGCTAAAGTTCCACCTGTCTCCGAGGTTTAACTAGAGTAGTAAGTTTTATTTTAGATGCGCCAGAGTTCTCCTCAGTTATGTGGGTGATATGATAATTCAAAATTGTATTTGTGATTTTCACCGACATAATTTTTCACATAATTATTATAATTAGTACTATTATTATTACAACTACTCTTTTATAAATTCATAAATATTAAAGCTTACTCTGATGTTTTGAACTTTTCATGGCAGATAATGGCCTTGACAGACACCTTGTTGAGGCAGTACTCTAACTCACTGGGCCGGTAGGCTGGGTTGATGTTCACCTGGACAATGAGGAAATATAATCAGTAGACTATCTCACAGGCGATGTTGAAGTGAGAAACTTTGGGTAGTTATGAAGACAGGTTGGACAGGTACATGAGTAAGTGTGGGTGGGTGAGTTAGACCTGTCTAGCAAGGGTCGTTAGGCCTGCTGCTTTACTCCACTATTCTAATATTCTTAGGAGCCATTAAGAACCTGGGAAATGAGAGGTAATAGAGTTGGCTAATAATAATAGAGAAAGATAGTTTTAACTGGATCAAGAGCCTTTTCTTACACTATAAAGACACATGTAAAGTAAAAGGACACAAATGAAACTAATGTGACATTTTATTGTGGCAACGTTTCGCTCTCCAGGAGCTTTGTCAAACCGGCTTGATAAAGCTCCTGGAGAGCGAAACGTTGCCACAATAAAATGTCACATTAGTTGCACTTGTGTCCTTTTACTTTACATATTGTCGGTAATTCTACCAACATTTCTATAAAGACACATGCATTATCCCTTGAAGGTTAATACGAAATACATTGACCGTGTAGAAAGAATCGAAGATAAGCTTATTACGAGTGTACGTACAAATAACATAAAAGGCACAACACCGTGACTGGAACGGTACACAAATAACCCGTATATAAAAGAGAGGAGCTTACGACGACGTTTCGGTCCGACTTGGACCATTTACAAAGTCAGCTCCTCTTTTCTATATGCGGGTTATATGTGTACGTATAACTGGAAGGACCTAGTGCATATTAGAAGAAGAGTCACAAGGATGGAATGACATCGTACTGAGAGGTAAGAACTTGTGTGACTCTTACCTGGAAGTAAAGACTAGTAGTCTCTGGAGTTTGTTTTCCTTGATTAGCTGAATTTACAGTGTAAGAGCTGCCATCCTACCTCAGCTTGATTCAAAATTTTGACCTTTTATGGTTTACTATCATCCCTCAGGATGCAACTCACAACATTCACTAACAACTCTTGTATCCATTTACTACTAAATGAACAGGGGAAGAGTTATAAGAAAAATAACCGCCGTCTCCACCTTCTCCAGGATAGAAATCGGGTCTTACGAATCGAATCGAATCGAGGACGACGAGAGCTGTCCTAAGATGGGAAGGAAGAAGGATATGAAAGGATGGAAATAACTGGAAAAGGATGGGGAGGAGGGGAAGAGGAGGAATCAAGGCAAGTGGCCCAACCACTTTGGGACATGTGGTACAAAAGTACTGGAGACGTAGATAGAGAGGCTTGACTGATGTCATTGCTTGGCTCACTAGGAGAGGATGGCGAAGGCAGCGGCAGGAGCTGGGAGTGTCAGAAGGCAGCAAGCAGGATGAGTTGGTTATGGTCTTAAACCGTTTATCAGTGCGGTAAATTGTTTTCGAGAGAGTTGTATCACACTTATGGGAGAGCTGTAGTAGTATTCGTTGGTTTGGAGTTGGTGGAGTATCTGGTTGTAGGTCTTACGGTTGTGAGCCGACAACGGTAGTACTGAACCCATAGGGTACATACAGAAATTTGGGAATGAGAGGCAATCAGGTGTGATCCTTGGGAAAATAGGTAAATTTCCTTGAATCAAGAGCTCTTCACCGATATCAACCCTATTGGGTTAGAAATACAATACCTTCATATTGAAATATCTGATTGGGAGGTTACTGATCAGTAGATCATGTTTGTGAAGTTTGTGTCCTGGAAAAAAGACAGTCAGGGAGCAAGTGATGGTGAATGAGCTTTCTTCTTTGGATTACCCAGTCTTTGTGGGGAGATGACTTAAGAAATCAATACCTCTCACCAGTACAAGTCCAGCCTTAGCAGCAGCAAGTTTTGTGAGGTACCATTCATAGGTGTTGGGCGCCCAGATACCAAGACGATCTCCACGCTCAAGACCCAGAGCCAATAGACCACCTGCTATTTCCTCACTCTGAAATTAATAAATTACTCAGAACTTCTACCCTATGACTCGACTGGAAACGTTTCGGTCCGCTGACCTTGGTCACTTAAAATGTAGGAGTGACCGAGGTTCACGACCGAAACAGTTTCATTAAATTACCAATTGTTTACATTTTGTCTTTCTCCAACAATCTGTATCTCATAACAAATTAAAATACTCATAGAGCTTCTGATGCCCAATGATACAATATAAAACTTTTCGGTCCATGGACCTTGGTCATTCAAACTGTAGAGTGACCGAGGTCCAAGATCGACTCATTTTAATAAAATATCCTGTCTTTTTCCAACAGTCTGTAGGTTGGATTTGAGTGGGACTTGCACATCAGAGCTTATTTCTTGGGTGGCATTGAAAATTGGGTTGGGCAAATGTTTTGTTAGTGGGATAAATTGCAAAGGACCTGCCTAGTATGGGCCAACAGGCCTCCTGCAGTGTTCCTCCTTTCTTATGTTCTTATGTTCTTATGTTCTTATTTCATAATATCATTAATTCAAGTTTATATGAAGAGTATGAACATTTTTTAGGCTTAATCTTATAAAAACATCACCAGTTTATGCCTATAGCAACTTCAATGTTGCTTTTCGGTAATGTACTGTATTAACATAATCCAACCTAGCCTAGCCTAACCTAGCTTAAGCTAAACATTATCTTAAATTTTACCTCTTGTTTAACTTGTTGATTTTAAGAAACTAAGTTTTTTTTTATTTGGTGGCTTTTTTACCACTGTGAGACTTTACCATATACTTGACTAAGCCCACCAGTGGTCGAAACATCACCTTACTCTGTTATGAGTCCTTGATTCACCACTTGTCAGCTGCTGCCATTACCTCTTGTTTAACTTGCGAGAATGTTGCTCTCTTGCCCTGCTGGACGGAGACAATGGCTTCTCTGTCACCAAACATGTCCTCGGCTCGGTCCACCATGTTACCCATATGTATCCCCAGTAAGGGCCGCGTGCCTGGGTTGGACACATAGCTCCAAGTAAGTGTCTCACTACTACGCTGCCTGGAAGTAGATTATTATTATTATTATTATTATTATTATTATTATTATTATTATTATTATTATTGGGAAGCCTCATATCCGTAAATTTTATACAGCACCTGAGGTGAAGAGCCTCGGATACAGAGGTTACATCCGAGGGAGAGAGTAGCTCCCATTCCATAAATCAAGAGCCTTCACCAGCACCAACATTCTCGCCATCTCTTTCCTTCACTTTGAGTGTTATGCATTATGTATATGATGTATGTGTGTTTGTGTGTACTTACCTGATTGTGGTGGCAGGGGTCGAGACTCAGCTCCTGGCCCCGCCTCTTCACTGATCACTATTAGGTCCTCTCCCTCCCTGCTCCATGAGCTTTATCATACTTCGTCTTAAAACTATGTATGGTTCCTGCCTCCACTACATTACTTGCTAGGCTATTCCACTTCTTGACAACTCTGTGACTGAAGAAATACTTCCTAACATCCCTTTCACTCATCGGAGTCTTCAACTTCCAGATGTGACCCTTTGTTTATGTGTCCCTTCCCTGGAACATCCTGTCCCTGTCCACCTTATCCATTCCGCGCAGGATTTTGTATGTCGTTATCATGTCTTCCCTAATCCCTCTGTCCTCAAGTGTTGCCAGGCCGATTTCCCTTAACCTATCTTCGTAAGACATTCCCCTTAGCTATGGAACTAACCTTGTTGCAAACCTTTGTACTTTCTCTAGTTTCTTGACGTGCTTGACCAGGTGTGGGTTCCAAACTGGTGCTGCATACTCCAGTATGGGCCTGACGTACACAGTGTACAGTGTCTTGAACGATTCCTTAAGGTATCGGAACGCTGTTCTCAGGTTTGCCAGGCGCCCATATGCAGCAGCAGTTATCTGGTTGATGTGTCCTTCCGGAGATGTGGTCGGTATTATACTCACCCCAAGATCTTTCTCCTTGAGCGAGGTTTGTAGTCTCTGACCATCGAGCCTATACGTTGTCTGCGGTCTTCTTTGCCCTTCTCCGATCTTCATGACTTTACATTTGGAGGGGTTAAATTCGAGAAGCCAGTTGCTGGACCACTTGTCCAGCCTGTCCAGGTCTCTTTGTAGTCCTGCCTGATCCTCATCTGATTTAATTCTCATTAACTTCACATCATCTGCGAACAGGGACACTTCTGAGTCTATCCCTTCCATCATGTCATTCACATATACCATAAATAGCACTGGTCCTAGGACTGACCCCTGTGGAACCCCGCTAGTCACACGCGCCCACTGTGATACCTCATCACGTACCATGACTCGTTGTTGCCTCCCTGTCAGGTATTCTCTGATCCATTGCAGTGCCCTTCCTGTCATAAGCGCCTGATCCTCTGGCTTCTGCACTAACCTCTTGTGAGGAACTATGTCGAAGGCCTTCTTGCAGTCCAAGAAAATGCAGTCAACCCATCCCTCTCTCTCGTGTCTTACTTCTGTTACTTTGTCCTAAAACTCCAGAAGGTTTGTGGCACAGGATTTGCCTTCCACGAATCCGTGCTGGTTGTCGTTCATAATCTTGTTCCGTTCCAGGTGTTCCACCACTCTCCTCCTGATAATCATCTCCATGACTTTGCATACTATACACGTCAGAGACACTGGTCTATAGTTTAGTGCCTAGTTTCTGTCTCCTTTCTTAAAAATGAGGACTACATTTGCCGTCTTCCATACCTCAGGTAGTTGCCCAGTTTCAAGGGATGTGTTGAAAATTGTGGTTATTGGCACGCATAGTGTCTCTGCTCCCTCTCAAAGGACCCACGGAGAGATGTCCGGTCCCACCACCTTTGAGGTATCAAGGCTACTTAACAGCTTCTTCACCTCCTCCTCAGTTGTGTGTATTTCCTTCCTGTCTCTACTGTGAATACTTAAATCTCGTGTTAAGCTCCTCATATACCTAGTGATCGTTTCTTGTGAGCTCACCACCTTCTTTCCTCAGCCTGAAAACCTGGTCTTTGACTGTTGTCTTCTTCCTAATGTGGCTATACATCAATTTCGGGTCAGACTTGACTTTCGATGCTATGTTGTTCTCGTACTGTCGCTGGGCCTTCCTCCTTATCTGTGCATACTCGTTTCTGGCTCTTCTACTAATCTCTTTATTTTCCTGGGTCCTTTGCTTTCTGTAATTTTTTCACTCTCTAGTGCACTTAGCTTTTGCCTCCCTACACCTTCGCATAAACCAAGGGCTCGTTCTGGTCTTCCCATTATTTCTGTTGCACTTGGGAATAAACCTTTCCTCTGCCTCCTTGCATTTTGTTGTTACGTAGTTCATCATATTGTTTACCGACTTTCCTACCAATTTTCTGTCCCACTGAACCTCCTGCAGGAAGTTCCTCATACCTGTGTAGTCCCCCTTTTTATAGTTTGGCTTTTCCCATTCAACTCCTGTCACCCTCTCCACTTGTTAACTCCATTATGTATTCAAAGCTTAGAATTATATGATCACTAGCTCCAAGGGGCCTCTCATGTGTGATGTCCTCAATGTCCGAGCTGCTCAAGGTGAACACGAGGTCCAGTCTCACTGGTTCATCCTCCCCTCTCTCTCTGGTAGTGTCCCTAATATGTTGGTGCATGAGGTTTTTCTAGCACAACATCCATCATCTTGGCTCTCCATGTTTCAGGGCCCCTGTGTGGCTCCAGATTTTCCCAATCAATCTCCTTGAGGTTGAAATCGCCCATAACCAGTAACTTTGCTCGAGTGAGCGCTTCTGGGCACCTCAGCTAGTGTGTCCACCATTGCTCTGTTATTAACTTCATATTCCTCTCTTGGTCTCCTGCAGTTCTGTGGTTGGTTATTCATCATTGCAATTACTACCTTATGTTCCCCAGACTGAATTGTACCTATTATGTAATCCCTTTCTCCAATCTCGTCAATTCCTTCCATTTCCTCGAATCCCCATCGGTTTCTAATGAGCAATGCAACCCCTCCTCCCCCTCTGCTCCTTCGATCTTTCCTCAGGATTTGATATCCGGGTGGGAAGATTGCATCTGTTGTTTCAGTGAGTTTCGTTTCTATGATTGCTATGATCTGTGGGGACGTCTCATTGATTCTTTCATGCCGCTCCTCACATTTATTTGTTATTCCATCCACGTTTGTATACCAAACCTTTAACTTCTTTTCTAAAACTGTTGTAACATGGGTCGAGTCACAGCTCCTAGCCCCACTTCTTCACTGGCCGCTACTAAGTCACTCTTCTCGCTCCATAAGATTTATCATACCTATTCTTAAAGCTATGTATGGATCCTGCCTCCAGTACATCACTTCCCAGACTATTCCACTTCCTGTCAACTCTGTGACTGAAGAAATACTTCCTGACATCCCTGTGATTCATCTGAGTCTTCAACTTCCAACTGTGTCCCCTTGTTGCTGTGTCCCATCTCTGGAACATCCTGTCTTTGTCCACCTTGTCAATTCCTCTCAGTATTTTATATGTCGTTATCACATCTCCGCTATCTCTCCTGTCTTCCAGTGCAGTCAGGTCGATTTCCCTTAACCTCTTCTTGTAGGACATACCCCTTAGCTCTGGGACTAGTCTTGTTGCAAACCTTCGCACTTTCTCTAGTTTCCTTACATGCTTGGCTAGGCGTGGGTCCCAAACTGGTGCTGCATACTCCAATATGGACCCAACATACACAGTGTACAGGGTACTGAACGATTCCTTATTAAGATGTCGGAAAGCTGTTCTTGGGTTTGCTAGGCTCCAGCATGCTGCAGCAGTTATTTGGTTGATGTGCGCCTCAGGAGATGTGTCCGGTGTTATACTCACCCCAAGATCCTTTTCCTCGAGGGAAGTTTATAGTCTCTGGCCCCGTAGACTGTACTCCGCCTTTGGTCTTCTTTGTCCTTCCCCAATCTTCATGACTTTGCACTTGGTGGAGTTAAACTCTAGGAGCCATTTTCTGGACCAGACCTGCAGCCTGTCCAGATCCCTTTGTAGTTCTGGCTGGTCCTCGTCTGACTGAATTCTTCTCATCAACCTCACATCATCTGCAAATAGGGACACTTCGGAGTCTATTCCTTCCCTCATGATGTTCACAAATACCAGAAACAACACCGGTCCTAGGACTGACCCCTGTGGAATCCCGCTCGTCATAGGTGCCCACTCTGACACCTCGCCACGTACCATGACTCACTGTTGTCTTCTTGACATGTATTCCCTGATCCATTATAATGACTTCCCTGTTATCCCTGCCTGGTCTTCCAGCTTTTGCAATAATCTCTTGTGTGGAACCGTGTCAATGATTACTACTAAGTTCACTCTCTTCCTGCTTCAAGAGCTTTATCGTACTTCTTCTTAAAGCTATGTATGGGTTCTACTTCCGTATATCACTCTCCAGATTGTTCCACTTTATGACAACTGAATCATACCACGGGCGGGATTTGAACCCGCGGTCAGAGAGTCTCAAAACTCCAGACCGTCGCGTTAGCCACTGGACCAGCTAGCCACAATAAGATTCGTCCAACTAGGTATATTTCTACACCATAGGAAGGCTAGCATAGGCACCACTGTGACCACAAATGCAAGTTTTTACAGACGAATCTCCAACTAGCGTGGCCAGTGGCTAACGCGACGGTCTGGAGTTTTGAGACTCTCTGACGGCGAGTTCAAATCCCGCCCGTGGCATGGTTTGTTTGCAATCGTGTCATTACGATTTCGTGAGTCATGACAACTGAATGACTGAAGAAATAGTTCCTAACATTCCTGTGACTCATCTGAGTTTTCAACTTCCAGTTGTGACCCCTAGTTGTTGTGGCCCATCTCTACAACATTCTGCCTTTGTCCACTGTGAAAGTTCCTCTCAGTATTTTATACATCGTTATAATGTCCACCCAATCCCTCCTGTCCTCCAGTGTCGTCAATCTGATTTTCATTAACATCTCATTAGATATACCCCATTAGCTCCAGAACTATTCTTGTTGCAAACATTTACACTTTCTCTAATTTCTTGGTTTGTCTGACCAGGTGT
The DNA here is from genome assembly GCF_038502225.1 of Cherax quadricarinatus. Lineage (NCBI taxonomy): Eukaryota > Metazoa > Arthropoda > Malacostraca > Decapoda > Parastacidae > Cherax > Cherax quadricarinatus. The sequence continues at coordinate 37,693 of NW_027195285.1, forward strand.
GAATTCCATAGCGGTGCTGCATATCCCAATATATGCCTGATGTACGCGGTACACAGTGTCTTGAACGATTCCTAACTTCGGTGTTGAAACGCTGTTCTTAGGTTTGCCAGGCGCCGATATGCTGCAGCAGTTAATTGGTAAGATAAGATAAGATAAGATAAGATTTCGTTCGGATTTTTAACCCCGGAGGGTTAGCCACCCAGGATAACCCAAGAAAGTCAGTGCGTCATCGAGGACTGTCTAACTTATTTCCATTGGGGTCCTTAATCTTGTCCCCCAGGATGCGACCCACACCAGTCGACTAACACCCAGGTACCTATTTGCTGCTAGGTGAACAGGACAACAGGTGTAAGGAAACGTGTCGAATGTTTCCACCCGCCGGGAATCGAACCCGGGCCCTCCGTGTGTGAAGCGGGAGCTTTAGCCACCAGGCCACCGGGCCACCTCAGGAGATGTGCTCAGTATGATGCTCACCCCAAGATTATTTTCCTTGAACTCCATCTGCGGTCTTCTTTGTCCTTCTCCAAGCTTCCTGACTTTGCACTTGGTGGGGTTAATTAAACTCAAGGAGCCATTTGTCGGACCAGGCTTGCAACCTGTCCAGAGCCCATAGACTTGCCTTTTCAACCAGTCTCTAGTGTGGTACTGTGCCGAAAGCCTTACAGTCCTAGAAAATGCAGTGTACCCATCCCTCTCTCTCCCCTACTGTTCTTCTGTGCCTTGTAGTAAAACTATAACAGGTCTGTGCCAAAAGATTTCTCTTCCCAGAAGCCATGCTGGTTGCCTTGTATGAGCCCTTTCCTTTCTAGGTCCTCCACCACTCTTCTACTAATCTTCTCCATGACAACTTAATATACATATCAGCAACACGGGTCTGTAGTTTAAAGTTGCCTGTCTGTCGCCTCTCTTAAAAATTACGACTATGTTTGCTGTCTTCCACACCTCAAGTAGATGTCCTGTTTCGATAGATTTGTTGAAGATTAATGTTAGTGACATACAGATCATCTGTTCCCTCTCTCAGGACCCAAGGAGAGATGTTATTTGGACTCGCATCCCTTTGAAGTATCTAGTTCACCTAGCAGTTTCTTCATCTCCTCCTTGGTTGTGTGCGGTATGTGCAGCACTTGCTGGTGTACCATACCACCTCGGTTTGCTGGAAGCCTCTCCATCTCCATTCTGAATATCTCCATAAATCTTGTTCTGAGCTCTTTACATACTTCCTGGTCACTCCCAGTGAGCTACCCTCATTCCTTCCTCAGCCTGATTACCTTGTACTATTCTGTTGTTTTTCTCCTGATGTTGTTGTATACAACTTAAGGTCAGATTTGGCTTTTGATGCTATGTCATTCTCGTATTGCCACTCAGCCTCTCTCCTTATCCATCCACATTTGTTTTTGGCTCTTCAGCTCAACTCCTTGTTTTTCCTGAGTTCTTTGCCTTCTATATATTTTCCATGCTAAGCTCACTTGGTTTTAGCCTCTCCACATCTCCGGATAACCAATGAGCTCACTCTCGTCTTCTCATTGTCTCTGTTGCTCCTTAATACCAACTTCTCCTCTGCCTCCCTGCACTGTGTGGTCACACGTTACTGACTTTCCCTATAGCTCTCTTTCCCACTGGAGGAATTGCCAATGCAAAAATTGCCTTATATCCCCGTAGTCCCTTTTTTTGAAGTTAGGCTTCTCCTGTCCTCGTGCTGCTTCACTCTCCACTGTTAACTTTCCCAGCACCGCCTCCAGCATCTTACCCTTTCATGCCACTGGTCTCCCATGTAGCTCTACCTTTTCTCAGTTATTCTCTTAGTGTTTAAAATTCCCCCATAACAAGTAACTTTGCCGTCTCCATGTGGGTCCTTCTCGCCCCCTTGTCTTGCCTTCCTGCTATTCTGTGATGGGTTGCACGTCACTGCAATCACCACCGTGGGACCCTCAGTCCGAAGTGTTCCTACTATGTATACCTGGAGAGAGTTTCGGGAGTCAACGCCCCAGTGGCCCGGTCTGTGACCAGTCCTCATGGTGGATCAGGGCCTGATCAACCAGGCTGTTACTGTTGGCCGCATGCAGCTCGACGTACGAACCACAGCCCGGCTCGTCAGATACTGACTTTAGGTGCCTGTCCAGTGCCTTCTTGAAGTCTTGCAGTCACTTGCTTTCCCTCTGTCAATTGATCCCAATTCTTCAAACATCCACTGGTTTCTTATGAGCAGTGTAACTCCTCCTTCACCTTTTTTTCCTTTATCTTTCCTCTGGATCTGAAATCCTGCTATCATCACAGTGAGCTTTGTTTCCATGACTGCTACGATGTCTGGAGATGCCTTCATGATTCATTAGTGCCGCTGCTCACACTAATTTGTTATTTTATCTACAACGGTGTACCATACCTTCAACTTCTTTTCCAATACAGTATTCCGGGGGCTGGCGGGTTTGTGTATGATGGGGAAGTAAGAGATACTATGAAAGGCTGCTGTGAAGATGAGGTTTGTGCTGGGTGGGTGGGGGCTGTGAGCACAGAGTTTGGTTTGTTTTGGATTATTGTGTTTGGATGAGATGGAGCGGTAGGGATTGATATGTTGTTCTGCGGATGGTTGTGTTTGCTGTTCCTCTCAAGTTCTGGCTCCCTTACTTGCCTCAAGTCTTGTCTCTCTTTCCTGTTCTTTACATCTTTGTATCATCTCGGTTCGTGTCGTTCTTTTCCTGTTCTGTTGCTGGTACAGCACACCCACTTATATTGTGTTGAGTTCTTTATCCATGGTTTCTGTTGCAAGATCTTGTTCTATTACCATTTCTGCCTTAAAAGTACATTTTCCTTGAAGATTTTCTTCCCCTCGAATATCTCCCTATTCTCAGAAAATTTGTTGACTTGGTCATGTCCTCCTCTCCTATTTGTTTGATGATATTTTCAATTTCTTTTTCCTTCCCCTGTCGTCTCTATTCGTATGTCTTCCCTTCAGTCTCTTGAAGCCCATGAATTATTATTGACTTCTCCCTCTCTTCTGATTTCATTTCTCTCCATATCTCTGGGTCTGATTTAAGCTTGACTGCTCCTTCCCTTAACATTTCCTGGATCCATTGGTAGCCTAATAGTGCCTCTTCAGGGCACTTATCTCCTTTCCTTCCTTCAGTCCCCTCACTAACCGATGTTTCTGTTCCCATTGGCATATACCTTTCATTCCTGGGCCCCCCCTAGTGGCATCATAAGGTCTCTGTAAGGGATTTATCACCTTCCCTTTATTCAGTCCCTCGCTGGTTGTTGATGTTTCTGCTTCTGATGCTATGCACCTTTTGTACTTTGGCTCTATATTCAGTTTCAGCGTTTTCAGTTCGTCTTCTAAGTTATGTATCCTAGCCTCTGCAGCTTTGGTTTGTAGCTCATCCTTTATGAGCTACATTGCTCACTGGAATCTCGTGATCACCCTCCAATGTTCCTTCCGAGGGCTCTGATGTAGAAAAGGCTGGGTTTACGGAATGTCGTGGTACCTTCCTCGGATTTTGCAGCGACAGTAATAGATCTAGTTCCCATTTTCGCTCTCAGGGCCTCCCAGAGGATGCGACCTACAACAGTCGGCTAATACCCAGCTACACATTATATTTACTAGTGAGTGGACAGAGGAAGCTCATGAAAGGAGACTTATGAATACATCTAGTCAGTTGGATAGCGTTATGACTTATATTAATATATTTTTCATTGCTAATGGCAGACCATTTAAACAATAAATCTACAGCCACTTATAGTTATTACTGAGTTGTTGTTGCATGAGTTGCTGTTGGCATGGTCCCATGCATGAAGGTCAGTGTTGGCATGGTCCCATGCATGAAGGTCAGTGTTGGCATGGTCCCATGCATGAAGGTCATTGTTGGCAGATATTGGGTCCGTCATCACTCTACTGTATGATATGCGTGGTTTGAACTACATACACATCGCCTGTACACTAAATTCATATACACACTCATTAAACACTGAACGTAGAGTAAATGGAAATGCCAAAACCTATTGGTGTATATATATATATATATATATATATATATATATATATATATATATATATATATATATATATATATATATATATATATATATATATATATTTATTTTATTTTTTTTTTATTATCACACTGGCCGATTCCCACCAAGGCAGGGTGGCCCGAAAAAGAAAAACTTTCACCATCATTCACTCCATCACTGTCTTGCCAGAAGGGTGCTTTAAACTAGAGTTTTTAAACTGCAACATTAACACCCCTCCTTCAGAGTGCAGGCACTGTACTTCCCATCTCCAGGACTCAAGTCCGGCCTGCCGGTTTCCCTGAACCCCTTCATCAATGTTACTTTGCTCACACTTCAACAGCACGTCAAGTATTAAAAACCATTCGTCTCCATTCACTCCTATCAAACACGCTCACGCACGCCTGCTGGAAGTCCAAGCCCCTCGCACACAAAACCTCCTTTACCCCCTCCCTCCAACCTTTCCTAGGCCGACCCCTACCCCGCCTTCCTTCCACTACAGACTGATACACTCTTGAAGTCATTCTGTTTCGCTCCATTCTCTCTACATGTCCGAACCACCTCAACAACCCTTCCTCAGCCCTCTGGACAACAGTTTCGGTAATCCCGCACCTCCTCCTAACTTCCAAACTACGAATTCTCTGCATTATATTCACACCACACATTGCCTTCAGACATGACATCTCCACTGCCTCCAGCCTTCTCCTCGCTGCAACATTCATCACCCATGCTTCACACCCATATAAGAGCGTTGGTAAAACTATACTCTCATACATTCCCCTCTTTGCCTCCAAGGACAAAGTTCTTTG